>NW_028291125.1:15000-30211 GCF_041222555.1 Hakea prostrata
ACGCCCTGGAGCGTTTGGCTGCCAAGTCCCATGCATGTAATGTTGGCTCGATTGCATGTCCCTTATCAAGGTTGGGTGGCAATGTGGGCGCGCTCACATTGCAGTGCGCATGGTCGCAGGCGCGCCTGCATCGCCATGCGCATGGGTTGCATGGGCGCCCGCGTCGCGGTGCACACGTCGACGAGCAAGCTTGTCACGTGCTGCATGTATGCGGGCGCCTTTGGGAACACACACCTAATGAAATGCAATATTTTCTCTGCTCCCCCACCAGACCCCCCGAAGCACCACACGCAAAAAACTTCTGTTTTCTAAAAGGCATATGCATCGTCATGCGGCCTCGCACCCGTTTGTTGATCGTGCCTCTGACGAGTAATGGTCTAGGCGGGGGCTGAACCGGTCGCGTTCTTGGCCCCCTACCGCAGGCGGCGCCCCTAGTGGGAACTCCTCGGGGACGACAACTTATGGGTGCTTGGCCATGTCCCGTCGCATGTTTTCCCCCCAAAAACTCGGTTTTCATAAACATGTTTTCTTCCATACCACCCCCCCCCCCGTTGTTTGGTCGTACTGTGAAATCGAAGAGGAACTTCCATGCCAAGCGGGGCGTATAGGGTTCGACACTTTACCAATCCTTCCCAATGGGTGGGTAGTGTGGTGTTGTTCCCTGTACGTGTACGTGATGCGTGTGAGTGGTTGTCGGCTATCGTGTGATGGTGGGCTCTTTTCTTGTGCATCGAACCACCGTCCGCATATGCCATTGCGGTTAATGACATGGGCGTATGTCGCCTCCCCGTCGGCGTGACAAGGTTCCCCGTGTTGCTTACCTAGTCAAACGGAAAGACATTGCCCCTTCGTTCTCATACCGTCTCTTGCCCCGCCCTAGTGGTGGTGCGAGGTGGCCTCGAACACGACGCACGTGCCACCGTTCCACCGTGCCCCTTCGGGCGGTGGTCTTGGTGCACCTGTGCCGTGTGTCCTCCGGGATGCGGGAGATTCAGTGGGCAAGTGGACACCGGTCCTCTTGTAACCTACGACTGCGATCCGTCGCACGTCCAAAGACAGATCGCCGCGCCCGTCTTGTCCAACATCATCCAACTTCGTTGTGGTGTTCTTCATGCGGTGCCGGCGCCGATAAAGAATGCTACCTGGTTGATCCCGCCAGGTAGTCATATGCTTGTCTCAAAGATTAAGCCATGCATGTGTAAGTATGAACTAATTCAGACCGTGAAACTGCGAATGGCTCATTAAATCGCTTATAGTTTGTTTGATGGTATCTCCGCTACTCGGATAACCGTAGTAATTCTAGAGCTAATACGTGCACCAAACCCCGACTTCTGGAAGGGATGCATTTATTAGATAAAAGGTCAACGCGGGCTACCGTGTGCCGGATTATGACCGAACGCCTCTAAGTCGTAATCCAAGCTAAAGAAGCGACGCATGCGCCTGTCGCCCGTTTGCCGACCCGCAGTAGGGGCCCTCCGGCCCCCAAAGGCACGTGTCGTTGGCCAAGCCCCCGTGACGGACGGGTTTACGGGGACCGCCTTGAAGCATAATTCCTGTCGGGCGACGGGTAGAATCCTTTGCAGACGACTTAAATACGCGACGGGGTATTGTAAGTGGCAGAGTGGCCTTGCTGCCACGATCCATTGAGATTCAGCCCTGTGTCGCATCGATTCGTCCCCCCCCCCTCCCATTCGCCCTAGGCCATCGGAGGCTGCCCGCCCCACATCGGGCCTCCCTCCCCCATCGTCCTTGATGATGATGCTCTCGGGGCTCCACAAGTCCCCAAGTAAGTAACCTAACCTAAGAACCACAAGTCGCTCGGTAACTACCTTTTTTTTTTTTTTCGTCACATGATGACAAAATTGATTCATGTTTTGTTAAAACTTAAAGCTCAATAGTTTAAAACAAAAAAACTGTAATCATGCCACTGTACTCTAGGCATTATTAAAAAACACAGAAGAACAGTAATGCTACAAACTATGGTCAGAATAAAGTTCAGCTCTCAGAAAATCGAATCCAAAGATTCTGAAGTTCATATCTCATAAAATCGAGTTCCAAGAAAACCAAGATTGACAATGTCAGAATAACTTTGATGGTCCGAATTGATTTTGTTTTTCGGAAATCGAGTTAATACCATTGCCTGATAATTCATCCGAAAAAATTATTCCGCCTAATTCCTTCAAAGTTCGCAACAGATTTCTAAAAGAAAATTCACCAGGTAAAGATAGAAGGAGCCACTTACTTGTGCGAAGGAGTTAACTCACTTTAAATTGCAGATAACTTTGAGTCGAGCAGCGTTCGATCTTTTATATGAATACAAATCATTCACCCCTTCTGTGTTTTGAATTATATAACAAGTGTACAAGGTGAAAATGTAATGAACTGTACAAGCTGAAAATGTATTGTAATCTACTCAAAAAGAAAATGACCAATTCATGATTCCTGATATTATTTTATTGTTCCCCATGGATTTGAGAACATCTGAATTTAATAATTGAGCGTCAAATGACAAAAGAAAAAACTGCCTAATGAACCAACATACTTTTTCAACAGATGCTCGACGTTTTCAAGGCTGTGGTAAAACGGTGAGAGTTGTATGATATCATTTGACAACAACGGTGTTCAAACCTCATCAACAGCATTATAGAATTTTTGTCTAATTAACACCAGTCATTTAATTGAATAGCGTTATTACAGAAAAAACGAAAGCAAGTTAATTGACGTGGGGTTTGAACTAAAGACATTGTAACTGTAAGTTAAAAGCTGTGCCAACACACCACGCTTGGTTTGTATAATGTATAACAAAATCAATTTAATTATTGATAGAGCGCTGTCTTTTTCAAAATTATATTTACTAATCTCAAACGTTCCCTAGAAAAATACGTGGATTGCAGGTTACTTTGACATATCTCATCTTTCCAAAAGGTTCATCTTATGTCACTATTAAATGAAGTCCCTTTCTTAAAAAGTGAAATAGTATGATTTGAGGCAGAAAAAGAGGTTTTTTTACAAATCGGGATGTGCAAGCCGCCTTTGGCAGCTTGGAACGCATTCCCTGCGACGAGCTACCCCAAATCAAAAAAAAATTCACCCAAATCCGACAACCGAGCGCAAAGTTATGGCCTTTCAAAGTTTTCACATACAAAAACTCATATTTTATCTCTCCTCTCTCATGCGCAACTATGCAACACACAACCACAATTCCACCACACCAATACCAACCTTGTCCCTCCCCCCCTACAGGAAACAACCTTCAAACTTTATCCATCATCTTCACTTTTGAATGGAAGAATATCGTCTGTCTCCTCTCTCATATGCAACACAACAGATGATGGTTGCTTACTTGAAATACGACCAACTTCTAGAAGATCGTTAATACACTGCATCCAAATGTGCTATGTGCTTCTATTCTTAATTTTAGAAAGAGAAACCTCATTCTTCAGAAATTGGGAAACCATAGTTTCATAGTTCAGACTTACTTTTCAAACTAGTCTTTGGTTTTGTATTTGTTATGGTCAAAGATTTTGGTTCGAATCAAGGAACTACACCAGATTATTGGGCTAGGTCCAAGTGCTGAAACCGGACTTGCCACTTCTCGGACTTGCTTCTTCTGCCAGCTTCTTATGACTTCTCATCATTAAATGGACTGACAAAGTACTCAGCCTAGCATTGAAGGTTCCAAGAGGCATTAAATGCTCTTGTTGACAAAGGAAGCTCTTCACATGGCCCAAGCATGCTTGTCTTGGAGATTGCATCCATCTTCTTGTCCCCTCAACTATGGGCATTTGTCACATCAAGGCCAAATTTGATGTTAACATCTCAACTCTCCAATAAAGTCTCTAGCTGGTCACACAACTTAGCTTGTTAAGCAAGCCACTTCAAGAGGCCATCTCCACCTTCCATCTCATCAAATCAAAATCCAAGGGCTATGAAGCATGCTATCCTTTTAGGTATAGCTCACTTATATAATCCCTAACCAAGTATGAACGGGGTAAACTCTACACACTCCAGCCAACACTTTCTTTAGCTTTCTAACCCTTCAAGAGGATGATGCTTTCTAACCCTTCAAGAGGATGATCTTCATCATCTCTTGGGGTCTCCACTCCTCTATGGAGTTTATCATTTTGCTGGCCTGGACTAACTCGATCGTTGTTGGAGGTGGCTTCCCGTCCTCAGAGGCGGCCCACTTTCACTTTGTTTTGGTCTTAGGAATAAGGGCTGGATCAAGAACGAACCATGGAGCCAAGATCATATTGTTATAGAATTGTTCTTGCATTAACCATATCAAGGCAAAAAGTGCTGGGGGGAAAATAATTGAACTACGAATCAGTTGTAAAACACTAAACTAGGGGGGGAAAATTAACAATACTGTGCATTCACTTTCCAGAATCTATCCAAAAACCATCAAAACTCGTTTACTTTTCTTTCATTTTCCACTTGATCTCCTTAGACTCAAAGGTTATGTTTACATGTCAAGAAAAGAAAGAGAAAGTAAACCCTAAAAGAATTTGAATTTGGATGCCAATTGAGTCTGGATCTCCTCTTCACGTGGGTAGAGGATAATGCTCTCCCTTCATCTTATGATGTTAAACGTGTCCCTAAGTAAATGGGTACAAAGAATCAAAATAGGGTGGCTGAAGTGGAGAGGTGCATCCGTCCAGGGTCTTGTGTGATAAACATATTCCATAAAGCTTAAAGATATAGGACCGTCATTCGGCCAGTTATGATGTATGGTGCAAAATGTTGTGCTGATAAAAGGAATCATATAGATAACCTTAGTGTGTGTAGTAGAAATGAGGATGTTAAGATGGATGAGTGGCGAAACTAGGAAGAATAAGATAAGGAATGATCATGATAGCCAATCCCTGATTCTTACCATCTTCGGGGGCCCAGAGCCCCAATCCCTTAGAAAATTGAAGACAAAATCCAAGTTTGTCAGTTCGGGAGAGGCGCAAAAGAGAAAAAGATTGAATGTGGATGAAAGTATCACATTCAATGAAGAAGATGAAAGAGGCGTATGCACGCCTCATGATGACGTGATCGTGATCAAAGTCGAAAGAGGTACATAGAGTATTAGTTGATACAGGATCATCTGCAAATCTTTTATCATATGAGGCCTACCAAAAGTTGAAAATGGAAAAAGACTTAATGAAGCCATCCTCTACCTATTTATATGGATTTGCTATCCTCTACCTATTTATATGGATTTGCTGGATCATCAGCTTATAGAAGGATCGATACAGCTAGACCTCACGGTGGGAAATTTCCCCAAGGAAACCACTATTCGGGTTCTCATTCCTAGGTAGAGAAGGATACGGAACCGAGTTGGTTGGTGCCATAGGGGAAGTATCTAGACTTCGTGTAGTATGTTATTGTATGACCTTGCATTGGATAAGAAACCCCAACATGCGCCAATACTCATGCCAATGGTTGTGGTAAGAGGGTGTTGACTTAAACCCCAGCCATGGATGACTGATGAGGACTTAACCCCTTTACTCGGGATCCCAATAGAGGTCGAGTAGTATCTTAGCCAAGGGTAATTATCCTTCTAACCACAAAGGGTGGCATAACGATACTTTTCTATCGAGCGCCCCAATTAGATCTTAATTTCCCGATCGCTTGGAACCAGCTTGAATTTTATACTGAAGCTAACCATGTTCTCCCATTGACCTATGCTAAACAAACTGCTGTCAAAAAGATCAAGTCAATCGAGTGGTACCAAGAGATTCACGGTTTGGAGATGGAATATACAACTATCCTTCAATATTGGGGGTTGGCCCTTTGTGAGCTTCTCAATTTGTGCTCCTCTTGATCATAATATGGCTTCATCGAGTTCTCTAACTCTAGCTTTCTTCGCAGTGCCTCCAAAATACAATCCGGATCCGTTCGGGCCAATGCGATCAAGGCGATCGGCGCTGCAGAAAAAAGGTCGCCTCGTCTGAGGATTCAGGAGGCCGAAAAAGCTCCCTCCCCCTCTCCAAAGCCTACCACCAAAGGTATAAGAATATTGAGATCTACAGGTGAAGGCTCGGGAAAAGGAAAGAAACCAATCGAGGAAGAAGAAGTTCTCCCTCCTCTTGTTCGAATCAAAAGAAGGCACAACCCAACTGACGACGCTGCCTAAAAAAGCAGCGAAAGAATAAAGTATTGGAGGAGATCTTCGTTCCTCAATGGACTTTGAAAACGTCGGATCGGGTCACTCAAGAACTTGAGAAGGCTTTTGAGTGGAGCTCACTTTGTTTGATGCTAGCCGACCGTCAAGCCTTCGAATCTCTTAATGACGACGCATTTGTTCGCATTTCTACCAGGTAACTAGTTCTCCAGGGTCAATGATTTTTGAGTCATAGCATCCTTCGAAATTCTTTGATAATTATCTACTTTCTCAGGACCGTAGTGGAGAATTTTAACCAACATGTAGAGGCTCTAAACTGAGTTGGGCGCAGCCTTTCCTGACTCTAGTACTATGAAGAGCAACTGGAGCTTCTGAATCGGGAAGTGAAGAATCACGAAGGAATAGCTGCTGATTATAGCAACAGGGTCGATGTCTTGACCAAAGAAAAAGAAGATCTTCAAAGAATGGTCATTCCCTCCAAGCCCGAACATGTTCCCAAGGATACTAGGAAAGCCTACGTTCGGAAATACTTGAACAACGTTCCTTTTGGTGATTAGATGGTCCCCTACAATACCCAAGCCTATAGAGAGGGGCAGAATGACGTATGGAAGGCCATTCTTTCAGCTGACCCTTCCCTTTGACACTACTCTTTTCCAGACGGTTTGTCACTTGGAAGTATTCGAGAAACTTCAAATGCCTCTTCCTGAGTGGGCTCGGGATGATCATGATCCTTATCCAGCCGACCCGGACATTGAACTATATCTTAGTGACTCTCCATCTCTTCCCGAAGAAGAAGTGGTCGGCGAAAATCAAAACCCTCGAGAGCAAGCTCCAGCTGTGAATCCTTTCACGAACCCCACACAAGGATGAATGTCTTCTTTTTTGCTTTTTTGTTTTTATTTTTAGTTTTTGTTTTGTTTTGTTTTTTTGTTTTTTTTCTGTAAGGGTTGGCCTCCTATGGCCGTTTCATGATGTAATGAAAAGACCTTCTAACTTCCTTGTCTTCGAAATTTTGTAATTGTAGTCATGATAGATCCATGGGATTCCCTTTCGGAGATATCCGAATGTGAAAACCTTATTCTTTGGGGCCTCGGTCGGGTGTGACTTATGCTCCATTCTGGAGTCTTGGCCACTTTCGTTCGAAATCGGCGTTCGGTTAGGAAGTCTTTCGGTGTTACCCAATGCCTCGTTTTTGGAAGTCTCATTCAGTTTCAAACTGATGCTTCATTCGACGGTCTCCTTTGGTGTTACCTGAATCCCCGTTTTTGGAAGTCTTATTCAGTTTCAAACCGATGCTTCATTTTTTGGAAGTCACATTCGGTTAAAAACCGATGCTTTAGTCGAGGTCTCATTCAGTGTTACCCAAAGCCCCATCTTTGGAAATTTCCTGGAGCTTCCCCATTCTTGTCGGTCTGCCTTTATTTCATTAGATTTTCCGAGTATTGCGTTTGGCTCAATCCTCTATAGAAACTCAAACGTCCTTTCGCATTTATTTCCAGGTTAATTCTCCAAAGAAATAAAACGTCCCCTCGCATTTATTGCTTTGGGTGACGGTTCACTTCTCGAGTTGCGCGTCTTCGTAACAGGCGCTTGTGCTTCCACGTGGATGTATATGACAGTTCTAATTTCCTTCTGTCAAATTCGAAGACTCGTTGATCTCCAATCGTTGATCTTGGATTGAATGATTGGTATTTGAACCATCATTCATCCTTGGCCCTTGAAACCCATTTGTTTGGATCGTGTTTCCATACTTCATTTCTTGAGGTTATTTAAACCCATTTGTTGTTCTTCAAACCTTGTTTTCTTCTTTTGCGAACTCAGCAGTGTTTGAAGTCTCGAAGCTCTTCTTCGCAACTCTCTTCGTTTTAGTTCTTTTGGTTGAAGACTTGCAGAAGTAATTTCCTCTTTTCTTTTATTCCTTCGTTATAGCTTTTTGATTTCTTCCCTTGTTCTTCCTTTTGAGAGATTCCAAGGCAATGGTTCTGTCACTTTTCTACCTGAGGGTGTTGGCTCTATTATTCACTCGTGCACTTTAGGTTACCTAGTAGTAAGTGAAAAAATCACTATTGGGTGCTAGAATCTCATCCCTTGGACGCCAAAGAACCATTCGGGAGTGTTTCCAAGAGAAGACCGAAATTTTCATTTTGATTTTCCTCCTGCCCTAGGATCATGGCATTCTGTGTTTTGAATAATGTTTGTCTTTTTTTGCAGTGCCTCCAAAATATAACCTTGACGCCGTTCGAGCTAACGCGGCTAAGAAGATTGCTTTGGCCAAGAAAAAGATCGTTCGGTCCGAAGGGGAGGGCGTCATCCCTCCCTCCCAAGTTCTGATCCCGATGAAGAAGAATCGAGAGGTTCACCAGGAGGCCGAGGGTGTTATTTCCTGGAAAAAGCGTCCTCGTTTCGACGATGAAGTATATAGGCCTTCCTGGACGTTGAAAAGGTCTAACTTTGTGATAGGCAACTTTGAAAAGGGGCTAGAATGGTGTACTTTTGCCCAGATGCCTGTAGAGAGCAGAGCTTTCAATGCTATTCCCGACGAAGCCTTCATGAACTCATTAGAAACATGAGTCCTTTGAGTTTTTATCTCTTCTTTCCTTCTGGAATCTCTCTAATTCCCAAACAACTCTTATGATGTTGCAGGAGTACTACTAATAATTTCCACAAACAAGTGGAGTCAGCCTTTCGGATCGGGAGATTGAACTCTGCTCTTTCCAGGCTTCGGGGGGAAGCCAAAGCAAGGGATGCTAAGATTGAGCGTCTTCGGAACAAGCTCTGGGAAGAGGCTCGAGTAAAGAATACCGAGATCAAACGCCTTTCCATGGCCCTGGAAGTTGCTAAGGGGAGCATCTGTGGTTTAAAGCGGGAAATCAAGAGGCTTTCGGGGACTTGAAGGAATCCAGAGCGAAGATCGCCGAACTTTAGAATCAAGCAGTTCCTTCTAAACCAGAACATGTTCTGTCGAAGCTCGGAGGGCTTGCATCTTCAAATACTTGAACAGTAAGACTTTTTATGATATGTTGAATATCTTTAATATTCAGGATTACCAACATGGCCAGAACGAGGTTTGGAAGTCGATTCTGAAAAGAGATCCGAATTTTGACACGGCTCCTCACCATAAACATTGTCATCTAGAAGTATTTGAAAAGCTGCAACTCCCCTTTCCCAATTGGCCTGAAGACTTGATAGACCAGCCTGTTTCCGATCCGGACATATAGCTCTATCTGGATGATTCTCCTCCTCTGTCCCCACTATGGAAGTGGTTCAGGAAGAGTTGGTCCCGAACGTCAACCTTGCTAAGGATTGGGCTTCCTCCTCGGTTGAAAAGGTCAAGAAGGACGAAGCCTAGAGTTCGTCGTTCCTCACGTTCTTCGTTCTTCTTGCCTTTAGTTGGCTGGAGCTTACGGAACTCTTCACAGTCCCCGAGGATGAGGCTCAATCGCTTGATGAAGGGTATGGAATTGCGTCCGGAATACGTTGTTCCGCCCGTTCTTCATTCTTCTTATCTTCGGCAAGTGGTAGCTTATAGAACTCTTTGCAATCACCGAGGGTGAAAGAGATCTAGCTTTGGTGGTTCCTCTTGTTCTTCATTCTTCTTACCTTTCGCAAGTGGTGGCTTACGGAACTCTTCGCAATCACCGATGATGATACCCAAAATTTACCTTTTTGACCGAACGTGTTACGCTCTTTACTAACAAATCATCCACATAAGCTTCCATGTTTTTCCCGATCAGATCTTTAAATATCTTGTAAATGGCTCTCTGATGAGTAGCTCCCGCATTATTCAGACCAAATGGCATAACCTTGTAGTAAAAACTTTCACGGTTGGTCATGAAAGCCGTGAAATTTTCATCTTCTTGATTCATGAGGATCTATTTATACCCTGAATAAGCATCCATGAAGCTCAAAGTTTCATATCCTGTTGTGGCATCTATTAATAGATCTATTCAGGGTAAGGGATAGCAGTCCTTCGGGCAGGATTTGTTGAGGTCTATGTAATTAGTACACATCCTCCATTTCCCATTTTCCTTCTTGACCATTACCACATTGGCCAACCAAGTTGGGCATTCAATAGGCTCAATGAACCCTGAATTCTTTAACTTCTCAACTTCACCTCTGATAGCTTTGCGCGTCTCCATTGAAAAGTTCCTTCTCCTTTGGACCACATGTTTTGCCTTCGGGCCTATCCAGAGCTTGTGTTCTACCACTTTTCGATCTATTCCTGGCATGTCTTCAGCAGACCATGCGAATACATCTTTATTTTCCCGAAGGAAATTCTTTAATTCTGACTCGAATTCCTCCAGTTGTTCGGATCCAATATGAGTCGTTCTTTGGAGGACCCGAACCAAAGTCTCTCAGAAAGTTGAAGGCCAAATCCAAGTTCGTTGGAACTGGAGAGACGTAAAAACGGAAGAGGCCGAATGGTGAAAGTTCCATTACTTTCGATGATGAAAACGAAAGAGCTGTTTGTACACCACATGATCATGCCATAGTGATCAAGGTGGAGATCGAGCATCGAGAGGTGCATAGAGTACTGGTTGATACAAGATCTTCGGCCATTGTGAGGAAATTTAAATCTGGCTATAGCTTCAACGAATGGAATCTTTCTGATGACCGAATAAATGTCATCGGTCATCCTTCCTCAGGAAAGCTGTCCAGCCTCTGATTGATATCAGCAAACTCTCAATCGATGTGCACCGATAGTCCACCACCGGTCTGAATGCTTTCTCGTCCCGAACGTCTGGAGGTTGGTGAGTGAGTGCGTACTCCTTTGCCCAATCTCGTTACTGTTCGGGTTCGGCTCGTCTACAGCCGTTCGCGCCGATCATCCCTTCTGGGTAGTTCACCAGTTCACAATTCTTTGTTTCGCCCTCACGAATCCCCCTAAAGGTTCTGGCCATAATTTTGGCCTTCGGCTGGTTGTCTATCTTCTTGTGGGGAATGCCCTCGTGGTGGTGGTATAAACACCTCTGCTTATCCTGCACACCTTCTAGCCTCCTGGAGAGCCACCAACTGCCTGACCAACGTACGAAGCATCTGGTTCATCTCCAGAAAATGGAGCTACATTTGGTCCAATTGTTGTTGGAGAGGATTTGGGGGGTTCAAGCGTTCGTTACCGCCTAGTCCTCCATTTTCACGAACTTCATGAGCATGACTTCCTTTAGGGATATCATCTAGATTATTCCCATCTAGAAGACAAATGCTAGGTTCTCGTTGAGCCGCCGTAGCCGTTGTTGCTGACCTTGTAGCTATGACTTTCTGAAGCGTTTCCCACAGACGGCGCCAAATTATGCATCCCAAATCTGCTCATCCCTTAGATCATTGATAGATGACCTGCAAAACAATCATCAGATGTGGCCCGACCTTAAGGGTCAAGAGGCCACCTCCGAAGGCTAAGTCAGTTAAGGATATGATCACAAAGGCTCTGGCTAATTGCAGAGCAAAGGTTTGAATACGAATAATGGGAATACATTTCAGTTACCTTCTTTGTACGTAGGTTGGGACTTTTATAGTTTTTACCTTCTAATCTCGTCCGTTGAACTTGTTCGAGCCTTCTCTTGATAGCCGTCTGATCTTTACGGTTAGACCTGATCGTGGAGTAATGGATGATTTCGCTTAATCACACGATCCTTAGTTACTCCAACCTGCACGATCGTCTGCTTCCGCGAGCACTAATAACCGCCCCTGGGTGGATTGGATACTCTGAGTTTCCCCGACGCGTGCTTGTCTTATGGACGTGCAAGGTTTCTTCCTTATCACACTACCCTTAAACCCGGTTCATTCGAACTTGAAATGTTCGGGTCGTTCCCGACAGGGGTCAAGGGTTGAACCGAGGGTGAACTCGGTTTCATTATAATTTTCCCGTATCACACGGTTAATACATGTGTTGAATGTGTGTTATGTGATATTGTTGATTTCATAAAGTTTGTGAAACTTATCCCTTGTGGAAACTCCTTCTTTTTTTTTTAGATTGTTAAACAGGTTATGAGGACACCACTTTCCTAGAGAATTCAGCGTCGGTAGAGACATATGAGAGACCAAGCAAGAGAGGATACCAAGGTACACAGAGATTCATTGCCATGCGTGGACTACTCCTATGGGAGGATCAAGGGTTACGGAGAATCCAGGGTTTAATACGAAACCCATGGGAGGATTGATAGGGTTTTTGGAAACCCTTATGTTTTGGGTTCGGATCCGAATGGAAGGATCCTTGTTTTTTTCCCTTGTGATTTTTTGCATGAATTAATTATCCATGAAAATTATTCTTTGTTTAATAATTATTGCTGGATTTTTTTCATGTATTTTTGGATGATTTTTTGGGTGAAAAAACATGTTTTACCATTTTTTGAAAAAAAATTCGTTCATGAAAAAAAAAAAAAAAACGCCGTTTTACCGGTCACCTGTGGACCGGACGCATGACCGTCGACCAGACGGACGACCCTCTAGTGTCGGACCGATCACAGTGACCCGACGGAATTTCTATCTGGCAGACGGAATTTCCTTTTGGCAGACGGTCATCCGTCTGGGCATAAAAGATAGACGGAATTCCGTCCGGCGCAGCGGCAGTCCGTCTGGGAGATGGATCTTTTTTTTGGATATTGGTCTATCCGATTCGAGAATGTGTTTTTAACTTACTGGACACCAATGGCTCGACAATCTATGTGATGTTTGAGCATTGAGGGCCTAATGGGGCTTAGTGGGAGCTAATGAGGTAGAAGTGTTTTGTGTGAACCACCTCATAGCTTTAACATGATTGCATGTTTTATTTTAATAAAACTGTTGTTTTTAATTATGGGTCTATCAATCATGTTTCTTGCATAGAATGAAACTAGTGTATAAGTCTATGTGGGTTTGCATGAGAATTTGATTGAATGTTTTTTAGCATCTCTTTCGGTTTAAGTGCTTATCCCATAGGTTGACTATGCTAGTGTGATTTGTTGTTGCATGAGTTGTGTTTTATGCTAGATTTATTGAACTCATTCTTGTATATAATGTCTCTAGAATAAATGGCTGCTACCAAGAGCATTGTTTCTAACTTCGCGAAAGGAGATAAAATGAATCGAGAGGTATTATGACCTTTGGCACGAAAATGTGCGGTATCTCCGAGAAGAATAAAACATGCTGGAAACCATAAACTAGAGCATGTCCCCACCTGAGGAAGGTACCACTGCATAGTATAGTAGGAACCTTGAGCTTTACAATGCCTAGAAGAGGAAAGACTGGGTAGCTAGGATTAGTATCTTAAGCTCCATGAGGGATGACCTGATGCTTCATTATGAGAAGCATAGGACTGCAAAGTCTTTGTGGGAGGCTGTGAAGTTCCAGTATGAAGGGACTTCCACCGCAAGAGGCCGCCAGCTCGGACTCACCTTTGACGGTTATAAGATGCGCCAGGGTCACACCATGAGGCAGCATATAACCATCATGTCTAACATGATTAGTGAGTTGAGCGCATGTGCGCGCCAGAAGACTGATGAGGAGCAAGTCTCTGCGTCGTCAGGTCATTGCCTAAGTCTTTGGAGTAAATGAAGATCTTCTTGACTCATGTTGATGAGGTCAAGACATTTGATCAAGCTGCCAAGCACCTTGAGCTAGAGGAGGATCGGATGTTGGCCGATGTCCCTCACACTGAAGTAGTTGCTGTTGAAGCAAGCACTAGTAAGGGTGCGAGGCTTCGGGTGTAAGAAGGAGAGAGCTCAACCTCAGTGGTCTAGGCAAAGTAACAGAGGTGGGAACAGAAACAAGAGTGCTTTATGAGACATGGTTTTAGAGTTGTATTTGAAAACAATTCTTTGGTTATGTATCCGGGTGATACGGTTTATGGTTATGGTTTTCTTCGAATGGTTTCATTGTATTGGATACAATTGATTATTCATTTAATTCTAGTAGTGCTTTTGTTTGCCATGACACTTGTGTGTATTGTTTCTAATTTGTGGCATGCTAGACTAAGACATATTGGCTTAAATAGGATGAACAGGTTGGCAAGAGAAGGTCTCTTAGGCCAAGGTTCACTATCCGATTTGCCAACTTTGTGAGTCATGTCTAGCGGGGAAAAGCAACTAGAAAACCATTTAAAAAGGCTTTGAGAGCCTCTCTTCCTTTAGACTTATCCATTCGGATGTGAGTGGACCCATGAATGTGCATACTAGAAAAGGACAGTCTTATTTCATCACATTCATAGATGACTATACACGGTTTGGTCACATTTATCTAATTTCTCATAAGTCAAAAGCTCTGGAATGTTTTAAGAAATTCACGAGCTTAGTTGAGAATCAGTTAGATAAAATGATTAAAACTGTTAGAACGGATAGAGGTAGAGAGTATCTCTCCGAGTATGTTCAAAGGGTTATGTGATGAAAAGGGATATCTAGACAACTTACTATTCCAGGGGACTCCACACAAAATGGGGTTGCTTGAGAGGAGGAATAGAACCTTGCTAGACATGGTGAGATCCATGATGGCACAGGGAAAATCTACCCATCTCTTATTGGGGAGATGCTTTGCTGACTGCGGCCTATATCCTCAACAGAGTTCCAACCAAATCGGTTCATTCCACACCATATGAGTTGTGGACCGGAAGGAAGCCGATTTGAGTTACTTGCGCGCATGGGGATGTGCAGCATATGTTCACTCTACTTCTCACCAATATGGAAAGCTTGGACCCGAGAGAAGAAAGTGTATCTTTGTGAGATATTCTGAACCCTCAAAGGGCCATGTCTTCATTGGACTAGATGAGAGTGAGAGAAGAACGGAACTTGAGTCTAGGGATGCAACATTCATGGAGAATGATTTTCCATCTCTTTCAGGAGTTAACAAAGAATCATCGGAATTCTTTGAGATACAAGATAGTGGTCTTGTCACTCCGGGGATTCAGATTATGGATAATGAACCTGGGGTTCATCCGGAAGATCCTAGTGAGAGTGGGAGTGCAGATGTGATAGCTACCTTAGATGGTGAGCAATCGACATGCACTTGCGCCGTAGTTGGCGCGGGCTAGTTCCTCGTCGACGTTTTGACATAGAGGATGAAGCCTACATGGTAACTCCTAAAGAGATCGACTGTGAGATGACTTCAGTCGATGAGCATGAACCGAAGAGC
>NW_028291127.1:0-138698 GCF_041222555.1 Hakea prostrata
CCATTGTCTTCTTCAAGTAAGTATAAGAAGCCCCACACCCAACCCAACCCCCAGCCCTACCCTCTCCCCTCTTCCCTCTTCTTCCATCACTTGCAGCCATTCTCCCTCTTCCCCCCCTTAGCCTGCAGCAACCCCCCTTCCCATCCCCAAACCCTAATTTCTTCAATCCCAGCCCTCCCCCCTTCCCCCAATCCCTGCAACAGCATTCCCTACCCCTTCCTACCCTATTCCCTCCTTTCCCTCCCACTTCCCATCCACTCTCTTCTATTTCTTCTTCTTTTTCTTTTCTTCTTGTGGCAGCATTGTAAATTTCCAGCATTCTTAAAACCAGATTTTTCCTAAACTCTAACCCTTAGATCTCCCAAATCTCTTGCCCAATTTCCAAAGCCCATTTGGAACTAAAATCCTCTCCCTTACCCTACTTTCAATCCCTATGTCAGTCCTTTCCCTTCCCTAAACCCTAGTAAAACCTAATTTCATCTTCTTCATTCAAACCCTAAAAACCTTAATCCTACTTACATTCATAACTTCTACACCCTTTACCCAAACCCTAATTTCTTTTAGAGTCATCGTCCAACACCCTTCCTAGATCTTCAATCCTAACCCTAGTCCTAGCCATCCCCCCTAGAAACCCTAATTCCTATCAAACCTTAAAATTCAAAACTGTAAACTTGAAAAATTCAAATCTGAAATTAATTTACAGGAAGGTTTAAGATTGAGTTTCAATGAACCCAAATCCAGTAGCCTTACCTGAAACAAGCCATTCTCTCTTCCCATCCCTAGAAGCCTATTTTCAGACTTGACCCTACAACAGCAGGGTACTAAACCCTAGTTTACTGCTGGTTCATTTGATTAAGATCATGAAGAACTCTAGATTTAGGCTTTGCCTCCAATATTAAACCCTAGATTTGGGGGTTCGCATCAACCCCTAGATTTGGGGATTCACATCAACTTCTCAATATTTGTTCTTGCATTCTAATGAAAGTTTGAATGTTTTATTGTATATCCATGTTTAGATTTGTGAAATTACATGATCCAGTTTTACTGCATAAATGGGCATGTGTGAATCAAGAAAACCAGTTTACGTTAGGTTTTAATAAAATATAATGTTACCATTGTGTTTGTTGACCTCAAATTTGGCTGTACACAAAAATTCAAACCCGAAAACCACCTAAAACCCACTGAAACATGCAACCAAAATTGTATCAAGTTTCGCCAAAGTTTCAGCCAAAAGCTCGATATGGTCAAGACACCAAGAGAAGATGAGATTTTATACCTTGCCTCTCATAGGCGTCTATATTGCGCATAATTGTTGCGTCATCTGCAAATTGAAGGAACAATAACTTGGGGTAACCTTCAACAGTGGGCATCTAGAATGTATTGGCTCTTAAATAGGTGGGTATGGGTTTATGATGTAGTTACTCAATAACCCATCGTCACTGTCATGCTAATACTGGCCAGGTTGGCTTCGTAAGGAATATGAAGATTTTGGGATGGGTTGGCCTCTAGGTACTGGTCAAGGATTTTGGTTTGCCTTTGATCCTATAGTGTTTGGCTGGCCATCATTGTACCCTATGTTAAACCTTATGTTTAAGAGATTTGTTTGGTGCAATGTGTTGGGCCATTAAGAAGCATGATAGAGATAAACTTAAGTGTAGAAGAAATGATGTTGCCCACTTGCCCTTTGTTCGCCATGTCATCTTTCCACTCTTCCCATCTTTTCTTTCCTTTGGTAACAATTTTTTATCATCCTAAAAAAGAATAAAAGGAGGATGAGTGGCAAAACTAGGAATGATAAGGTAACGAATGATTATTTTAGAGCTGGTCTCATGGTAGTTCATATAAATGATTAAGCTATGACAAAGTTGATTGAGGTGGCACAACCCACATTCAATGGAGGCCTTTAAGTGCCCTTGTACGGAGAGGTGATTTAATCTAGGTTGAAGGAATTAGAAGATCTAGGTGCAGGCCTAAGATAACCTTAGGATTAGTGGTGAGAAAGGATATGCATAGCTTAGGCCTTGCATCTAGTAAACCTCAAATAGAGCAGATTGGAAGACAAGGATCCATGTAGCCAACCCTATTTAGTGGGGACAAGGCTTGTTGTCCTGTCCATAAGAAATTGGGGAAGGTGGGTGTGGCCCGTGTGGGTTTCTTTGTCACATTTCCAAGTAGACAAAAGTTTCCGGACCAATAAGTATAGCATCCTTGGAGCACTGAGGAAAGCAGCTGCAACTTCCTGCATAACAGAGAAATCTGGCTTTCCACCTGTGCAGTTTCTCACCTTGTCTATGATGGCTCGTATTGTTTTATTTGTTTGCTTGTCAGAAACTCAAGTGGTGGGGATCATCTCAGAAACCCCAAATGCAAATTTGGGAGTCGGACCTAAATGGTTGGACCACATGATATAAGCCTCAATCAATCATTTTCCCTTGTTGTGAAGCCATATCGGAAAGGGAGGTAGCATGGCAATACTTTTACAACCCTAGGATTATCATTAACATAATCTTAGGTTATTTATTACAATAATACATTTATTGACAATACTTTTACTACCCTAGTTTTATCATTAACTTTCTCTGGGTTAGTTAACACATTCTGCTTAGGGTTGGTCTGCCATATCATGCATTTGGAATAGTCATAGTTATTCAAGTAGCATCTGATCTGGAAAACTGGTTCAATTTACTGCAGGAAAGATCTTTGTGGAAATTACTTTCTATCATTCTTACAAGTGGGGTTATTCTATTCTCCATTGGGGTGCTAGCACAACTTCATTGGCCTCATGCAGTTAGAAAACGTCCAGCAATAAGTTCTCTAGCTTCAGTCTCTGAAGTTGGCTGCTACCAGCATCAGTCCCTTGAAGAAACTGAGGTATAGAATGGTTCTAGCATTGTTGTTCATTACATTGCTTGTTTGTTGAGTATTGTCTAATCTAATGCAGGAATTAATAGGTGAAAGTCAAAGAATTTGAAGGATATTCTGATGTGGCATATAACTGTGTCTTTTTGCTACTTAAGATTCCTTTAGTTTGTGCAATGTTTTCTTTCATTTGATTGGCAAGAGGAGGTTGTCTCCATAATATTGTGTAGCAGTCAACCAAACTCCATATATCCCTAATCCACCTTCCCTTGGATGGGTTTACTGTGCATCTTCCCTCTGATCATTGTTCATTTTATGTTTTATTGTTAAGAGAGTAGTCTTCTGTGATGAGTTTGTTTTCGAGGGTCTCAGAGGAGCTGCAGAAGAATCATTGTTGATTGCCTTTCATCAAGTGCCTACTCCACGAGTAGGTGAGTAGAGACCCTATGCCAACCCACCCTCCTTTCAGTCTCCAGCATTGGGAATGTTTTGGTAGGTACTAGTCAGTATCTAGCACTTGCATCAAACAGACAGTGGGATGACCCAGCCAAACCAATCCAGTGCCATAGATTGAATGCTTTCATCATTAGACCATGGACCGCATCCTGCTATTAGTGTTTACTTACTACATGGCATAAAGACGGGCCTTGTCGATAGCCCAAATCAGTGACGGAACCTATTTGGAACCTAAATGGGCACCAAGTCTGACCTTCCTTGGTAGCTGGTTTTGTTGCCTGTTTACTTGTTGCATGTAAGCAATATTTGTAAAGGTTCCTCGTCTTTTAGAGGACTCTATAGATTTTGTTTCCCCACCTATTGTGCTAGAAGGGAATCACTAGTTGAATCTCTTGAAGGCTAGAGAGGAATGGACGTAGACTAGGTTGAGCTGAACCTTTATAAATATTCTGTTGCTTGTGGTTGTTTAATTGTTTCTTAGTTTCACTTATTTTTTATAGGACTGCAAAAGAGGCTATTATCTACTAATCCAACCTATTCAAGCCTTCCTCTAGGCTGATTTATAAATACTAGTTTTTGTTTTCAGCTGGGTTTCTATTACCCTTTCCCTTAACTTCATCATATGACTTATATAGTTCTTACAGTCCTGTTGACTTCTTCGTATAGCTCATTAGTTTTATGCTTCTAATAATTACAGTTTGTAAGTATCCACATGTACAAATTATATTCCAATGCATGAATGCTTCCAGAAAGTTTGGGCTGGGGAAAGATACCACTGAATCATCTAGAAATATCTCTTATGTGGTTCACTGAAGTAAAGCCATCAAATCTTACCATGTTAACCTCTAGTCTGTATTTTCTTCCCTCAGTTCCAGTCCCCAGATAGACTGTTGAATTTATTTCTGCACCCATCTATGCATATTTAACAAGAGAGTCACAATAGGAGTTCCTGGAGCTGTTCACCAAAGGCTCTGACTGTGTGGAGGTGCTAAAAGATACGGGTAAAGGGTGGGCATAAGGATTCAGACCATAGTTGTCAGAGACTCAGATCATCTTGGTAGCCTAGCTGATACAGTGAGCCTGGATGTCAAGGTGAAACTAACTAGTCGTCCTTCTGGATGCCTTGTCAGCTATTATTGGGACACTGGTCACAGTGTTCAGCTTGAGAGAAGCAGATGATGTAAATAGTAAAAACTTTACCCATTTGGATGAAGTACGGGCAATCTTGGACTGGCCATGTGTCAAATTTGGTGGAATTGCGTCTTCTTGCAATGAACTGTTCCTTGTGTTTTTAGGGTCAATCTGGTTAGCTCATATGTTGGACTCAACCATATCCTGATGTTTTTCTCTTACCATGTTACTTGGGCTGGAATTTGTATGTTGGTGGGGAATGATAGGGTCTAGAAGTGCACTTATGCTGAGTTTCTGGTGGCTGCCATATGGCATGTATGAACAAGCTGGTGCTGACCAATGTATTAGATCTGACACATTGGCATTCTATAACTACCTTCCACAAACAGTTTCCATGAGAAGATGATTGAGTAAATCAATCCTAATATTTCAGTGTCAAGGTGTTGATGCAAAATAGCATAGATTATGGCATCAATCCTTGTATAGTTGATGTAAATGTTTGAACACTATTTTCCCCCCTTGAAATAAAATGAAAACCGTGGTTTTTTTCTGTAAATGATTTAATTCCATGTTATTCTCACTTTTCTTCTCAGTAGTCAGTAGACTCGCACAAATTTTTTCAGCCAAAATATTTGAATCTTCTGCTGGATGTAGTTGGGTGCTCTGTGCATCTCTGTTGTCCAGAAGATCAAGGATGCATATGGTTGGCCTGGGGATGTAACAGTTGATAGAAACGTTGGTGCCTGGACTGGGGAACTCCCAAGAAACTTTCAACGCAACAACAATGCTTTAGTTCAAGAGGATATTTCTAGCATTGAAGTAGATAGTACAGTTACCTCTGTTTCATCAGATACAAGCAATGATGAAATGAAAGCATCTGTACAAGATATTGCTAGTTACCAGGTAACTGAAATTTTTATCCTTGCTCTTTTTCTTTTCATACAGTACTGGGAAAGATAATTGTCTTGGCATGGTCTAGGCCGGCATCTGTGTTCATAGTTAGAGTTGCCTTGCATCCAGGCCCCCTCCCAATGGCTTGGGTTGCCTAACACCATGAAAACAATGCCATGAAACAATGAAATACTAAAAATATCTTTAAAACTTAATCCCCTATTAGAAATGCTAATAATCCTGTATGGGATGTAACTGTGAGAATTCACATCTCATGGTAATTAGGATCAGGCTTTCTTTAATTTAGCATTTTGACCAAGACATAGTTGACATCTAATGATTTATCTATATTCTATATGTATATTTGTCTGTGCATGCCAGTACAACTCCTTTTCATGTGTTTCTCTTCTTGGTTGCTCATGGACTTGTGACTCAGGTGGTTTTATCAAAAAATGGAAAGATTATCGGGTTACAGCCTCTGAGCCGAGTGGCCGTTAATCAT
This sequence comes from Hakea prostrata, assembly GCF_041222555.1. Lineage (NCBI taxonomy): Eukaryota > Viridiplantae > Streptophyta > Magnoliopsida > Proteales > Proteaceae > Hakea > Hakea prostrata. Next base: position 5,840 of record NW_028291127.1, read on the forward strand.
TGGGGAGGTAATCCGTTAGCTAAGGAGCTGTATAATGGGAAAAAGCTTTCACCTGGTGAGCATGAAGTCCACGATGTGATGCTTAGTTTGGATACAGTGGTCACTCGTTCTTTGTTTACTTATTGGCTTATTATTCCATGCAGGTCTTGTAGAACCTGGTCTAAAGATTCCTTGTCCAGATGAAGTTTTTGTAATTGAGTTGTTGATGTCGATCAACCCTGAATCCTGTTTTGCACTTGCTAGGCCTTCACAATATTTGCGTTATCAGAATGCCCCTGGTGACCACAAGTCGTTGTAGATTTTGATGATTAAAATCTTCTCATCAAAGACATTCCGGCACTAATTTTTGTTTTTGTGTGTGGCTAACAGCATTCTCAATATTGAGATTGAGGGCCACAGTTAGGCAGCAACGGCTTGAAGGGTACTTTGATGTAATGTAATCCAGTGGAAGAATACTCACTCTTACCACCGTAAATCTAGCCCTATGGCCGGTATCTTTTGGCGACGCCAACATCAAAAGAACGAAGTTCAAACACTGTTATGAATTGGCCAACCCAGACACAAGCTGAAATGGGTTGGGATGCTATGTCTTGATCTTTTCTTTGTGCAGTTGTCTCTTACAGATTTTGCCATGTATAGTCATGTGAGATCAGTTTTCTTAAGAGGGGTTGGGTTGGAAAATCTTTTCTTGACCACGTTTATTATTTCATAAGGAGCTGGTGAGCGATGACGAGTGTATTGGGGGTAACTATTATTGCGGGTTTGACTGTTTTCTTTTCATCTTCTTTCACCCTCACAACAACATATCTGCTACAATTTACAAGGCAAAATAACCATCGGGACTATTGTATCTTCATTCTTCCCTTGAGATATCTGCAACCACCGAAACATGTTGGTCAATAGCAATAGGTAAATCCTCATTATCAGACGAAGTTGTTGGGCTGGGGGGAAGAGGTAGGTATTAGTGGGAAGGAGATTGTGCTTGTTGTATCATATGTTGGCAAACATGGGAGACCCAAAACTGAATGGTATGAACAAATTTAACCGTGCAAATAGAATTTGGTTCCCATATTCCGATTTTAGTAAAGTTATGTCCTTCAAAAGTTTTCTCAAATTCCTGACAAGTCGGGTTAGAGAAAAGTGAATTGGGCTTAATGCAAGGAAGAAAAGCATCAATCACCTTGAACAAGTCATCATCATCTGCAGGAATTAGGGACCCAATTGCTACAGTAAAAAAAAAAAAACACTGTATCACCATGCATAGATGTAGGAACAAAGACGCGCTTCCAATCATCAATCACTGATTCACTATGAGTGAATGAGATGGGAAAGTGTAATGTCAAATTGGAATCTTTGTCAATTGAGAGTAAGCATTGGATTACAGTTTCTCATCATCATGTAACATTAGATTGGAACATTTATTAATTGAGGGGAAACGCGAGATTACCATATCTCATCATTCATTTCATTTACATGAGTGAATGAGAATTAATGACCGAATGGGATGGGAAAGTAAACATTAGAGTGGAATCTTTATTGATTGAGGGTAAGTGTTGGATTAAGGTATCTCATCATGTAACATACATTGGAATTTTTCCTCATTGACGGTAAGTGTTGGATTGCAGTATCTCATCATGCATTTCATTCACATGAGTGAATGAGAATTAATGAGTCAATGAGATGGGAAAATTTAACGTTTATTTAGATTACAATATCTTATCATGTAACATTAGAATTGAAACTTTATTGATTGAGCATAAGCGCTGGATTAAAATATCTTAATCATACGTTTATTTACTTAAGTTAATGGGAATTAATGAGTGAATGGGATGGGAAAGTTTAAAGCTAAGATTCGAACATTTTTTATTGATTGAGAGTTAAGAGTTTAATTAAAACATCTCATCATGCATTCCACTTATATGAGTGAATGGGATGAGAATTTACAAATTTGGATTGGATTTTGGATGGAACCATCCTAATAGGTAGGGGCATTTTAGACAACTGAAATGTAGCCATCCTCACTCAGTTCATGCTTTTATAATAGTAGTATGGTAGTATGATTGATATATATAGAGAACGTAAGTACATTCTCATACTTACATTTGGACTTCTATATTCATCACCTTTCTGAGCTCTTTGTTCAATTTCTTTCTTTTGGGATGTTCTCTTACCATGGGGAAAGTGTAGTTGGTTTTTGGTGTTCTGGTGATCTATGTTGTTGCCGCAGTGCGCCAGCGGCCGATTGTTTGAATGTTATAGTATGTCAGATTCTTCCATTTCTGAGTAATGGAAGCAAAGAAACTAAGCCAAAGGGAAGTTGTTGTTTTGGGTTGAAGACGGATTTGAAGACTAACGAGGAGAGTCTCTGTGAGGCTTTCAAGAAGGGTTCCTTCCTATGGAATTCCACTCAACATGACTAAGGTTGTTACTCTTGTTTCTGCCTGTGGGGCTTCTACTCATCCCCTCAGAAAAATGAGATGGTGAGTTGTATTGATCTCTTTGTCTCCTTTTGTAATTCTTCTGTTCATTTACCCACAGGTTTCATTGTTTGATGTCTGATGATTTGGGCTTTTCTGTTCTTGTAGCAACATCTGGTTATTATGAGCCTCAGTCTTCATTGATTGAGGGGAAGCATAAGATTACATTATCTCATCATGCAACATTAGATTGGAATATTTATTGATAAAGGGTAAGTGCTGGATTATAGTATCTTATCATGTATTTATTTATATGAGTGAATGGGATGGGAAAATTTAAATTTAGATTGAAATCTTTCTTCATTGATTAAAAGTAAGAGATTGACTGCCAATGAACTAATCTAGTGGTTAAACCAACACCTCTTAGTGAAGAGGTCATGGGTTCACTCTTATTGATGCATATTAATATCCCCATCCCCTGGCTTAATAAAGCCCCTTGTTAAAAAAAAAAAAAAAAAGAAGAAGAAGAAGAAAGAAGAAGAGTAAGAGACTGATTAAAGTATCATTCCATTTAGATGAGTGAATGAAAATTAATGAGTGAATGGCATGAAAATTTACACTTTTGGATTGGATTGTGGATGGAACCATCCAAATATGTAGGGGCTTCTTAGGCAAATGAAAAGTAGCCATTCTCGCTCAATTCGTAATTTTATAATATTAGTAATTAGTAATAACGCACGCACGTGTGATGTGGTCATGAATATATTAATTTTGTGTAATTTAGAAAATTTAATTTCTTTCCCCTTTGAATTGAATTTTAATCTAAAACTTATATATTTGTGATGCTTAATCATGATGGTTGCAAACGGACTAAAAATGACGCTTTGCTACCATGGTCAAACATATCACCCTTAAGTTTTGATAAATGATAACACGAGTGTCTTTTAGTGAAGCAACAATATCTTAGCTTTGGAGATCTAGGAGATTACTCCGAGATCAACGTCTTTAGAGATTATCAGAGAGATTGTGTTACATCCACAAAAAAAAAAAAAAAAAAAAACCAAAGGCATAATATCGGTAACCTTTCTTTTCTTAGATATAAATATTTTAACCTTTTAAGGTGCGCTAGAAATTATGTATATGTAATTGGCAAATATAATTATATTTAGGAAATTGGTATTGAACGGTCGTAGAAATCCTACTATTGAATTTGGTAGGATTGAATCTAGATGTTCCATCATAAACGGTTTAGATTATTTAATTCAATAAATTTAATGATTAGATTTATATGTACATGAAATTGCTTTTCTTTTATTGTGAACTACAAATTTATCTTTACTTCATACTACAAAGAGACTAATCTTTCATTGTACATCATAAATTTTATTTTTATTAATCAATTGCATAATTATATACCACAATAATTTTTTATTTTATTATTATTATTATTTTTTGATACATAAACGGGGTTAAAAAACCCAAATAAATTTAAAGAGAGCTGGTCAAACGATCCACCTAAAGGAACTCCTCTATACCTTGAGGGGGTTCCTGAAAGAAATGCGTAGGAAACTCCAATGTTGTTGTTCTCTTCGCCATCCAATCGGCAACCATATTTGCTTCTCTATTAGTATGAGTAATGATAATATTTCCATGCAAATCTACCAATTCTTGAATCGCCACAAAAATCCTTGTCATCCTTCCTTGATTTTGAGCACTCAGTTTCAAACAATCGATTGCTTGTGAATAGTCAAACTCCACGTAAACAGGTAGCATATTTCTTTCTACGACATAGCAAATGCCTACACAAATAGCATGGAGCTCAGTTTCGAGAACATTTGTCTTGGGGATTCTAAACACAAATATAATAATTTATTTTTCTTTTTAATTTCCTTCAATTGAGCAAATATTCTTTTTTTAGTTTTTTTTTTTTTTTAATAATTTCCTTCAATTGAACAAATATTCTTTTGTTAGTTTCTTCAATATTTTTAGGGTAATTCTATAGTATAAAGCTCTCTTTTTTTATTTATTATTTATTTATTATAATTATGTGATACAACATTAGGATCTATAAGTTCTAACTTGCACCATTATTGTCATTATTGGAATAATCTTTGGCATAACTCCTTTAGATTATCAAATATATTCATCACCTTTATTAAGATAAGGAAACTCATAAAAAACAAAGAGAGATTTATTTATTTATTTTTATTTACTATTTTTTTTGTGTGTTGAGTTTAAAATGATTAATTTTGGAGAGAAAAAGGAAAAAATTATCTTTTGTTTTTTCCAAGAAATGTAGTGGTTAGCAATTCTTTTAGGATACGAACAGTTGGATTTCATTTAAGAATAATAATTTTTTTCCCCTTTTTCTTAAGAATGAGTCGAAAATGATTAATTTTTGAGAGAAAAAACATGAAGTTTTTCTTTTGCTTTTTCCAAGAGACATAGTAGTTAGCAATTCTTTTGGGATACGAACAGTTGGATTTCACTTATAATAATAATAATAATAATTGTTATTATATTATTATACCTTGTTGGTATTCATGTACTATATTACTATATCATAATTATAAATATCCAATTAGAGAGTCCCATGTAAATTTTTTGGAGAAATAAAAATTCTCATCATTTTTAATGAAATTTGTTTTCATCAATTAATATTTATTGAATAAATAATTTATTTTAAATGGTTGTAATCTTTTTTTTATTATTATATATGACATTTATTATTAATGTAAAGATCCAATTGAGTGAGTACAGAAGGGTATTGGAGGGAAACTAAACTATAAATGTCCAATTACAAAATCCCATGTAATTTTTTGGGAGAGAAAAAAAAATCTCATTGTTTTTAATGAAATTTGTTTTCACCGATTAACACTTATTGAATAAATGATTTATTTTAAATGGTTGTTATCGTAATTGACCATTATAAACATCATTTATTATTAATGTAAAGATCTACTTGAGTGAGTACAGATGCTATTAGAGGAAAACTAAATGTAACTATGTTCCTTAAGTTCATACTTTTATAATAGTAGTATGATAGAAACATCCCCTTTCCCCTAAAAAATAATTAGAATAGAATTTTTGTCTATGAATTATGGGTCAAAAACTCACTCTAGTGCCCGCATCTACTGGTTACTCCTCTCATCCCTATGAAGTATTTCTTTCTTTCTTTCTTTTCTTCTTTCTTTCTTTCTTTCTTTCTTTCTTTCTTTCTTTCTTTTTTTTTTTGTTTTTTTTTTTTTTTTTTTGTTTTTTTTTGTTTTTTTTGTTTTTTTTTTTTTTCAATAGTAGAAAAAATAACCTTTATTCATATTATTTTTATGAGTGGGTTTGTGTTTTGTCTGCAGACGAGTTGCGGCAAACCGTATTGGCTAGTATATTGTGTTGTGGAGAATCCTATGCCTTGCAAGCAATATGAGGGTTGTGCTCATATTTGCAAGTCGGGAAACTACAAAGAATATAACTACATTCCTTACAACCCATTTTAAGTTATTAGTTTTATTTATTTATTTATTATTTATTTTTTAACTCCAAAATCTAATGATTCTCAATTTTCAATTTTTCATTTTGACATGTCAAATGTATTTTTCATTACACTAGTAAAAACACACGTGCACTTGCATATGTGCATAGTCAAGTCACTAAACCAAGAATAGACCCATATCAGTATTAGTATCTAATAGAAAAAAGTTTGATTTTTTCACAAAGAAGCGGTGTTCCTGAGTGCAAAAATTGCATATTCATCTTTACTTGATTTACATATTATATTATGCTTAATTTAACCTTCTTCCTTCCACTCTATTCATCTTCTTCATTTCCTATGTCATCATGGGATGTTGTTCTAGGCTATCATCAAAACCATATGTTTTTAATTTTGTGTAATGTTAGATTAAATAGGATGAAAAAATATTGTTAAGGCAATCTAGAGGGGGATGAATAAGTTGCAACTAGTGGATTTGCCTAGGTTTTCGGTTTAATTGCATATACAAAGTAAATTGTAGATTTCAATGATAATTAAGAAATGCAATCAATCCACAAGACAAGTATTTTATAGTGGTTCGACTTTGCAAGTCTATGTCCACTCATCTCTTGGCCTCAAGAAAATATTTCATTAGTGATGCTCTTTCAATACAATGGGTAGAGATCAAACCCTTTACAATTTATCTTTATAGGGTAAGAGCACATTTTACAATTTTTGTTCTAAGTAGGGCAAGAGTACCCTTTATAATTTTTGTTCTAAGTAGGGCAAGAGCACCCCCTACCAATTCTAATCAACTTAAACTAGAATTAAATAATCAATACAATTTAAAGAGTTTGAAGATATTACCTAATAAGGGGTGTGACACTTAACCCCTTGTGTGAATGTGATGCAATGAGGAAATAATGCTAAAGAAATGATATGCTCTACTAATAAAGTTCCAATGGCTTTCAATAACTCAAGTTTGACTCCAATGAGCTTGCTTGAAAACTTTGGAATGTCCTTCAAAGTTGAATGGAGTTGGAAGACAAGTGATTAATGCTAGTTCACCAATTTGAGAGCTTTGAGAGTTGTGAGGTAGTAAAAGCTCAATAGGCAAGGTGGAGACTCTCAATTGGGGGTGGTTGGGCTTATGAAGAAGGCATTCAATTGCTTGACCCAACCTCTTAACAGATATAAAATTTCTGTAAAAATTTTACTCCGGACAGACGTCCATTTGACTAAATGGAGATCCATCTCAATTTTTGTAGCTATTAAAAAATAACCGTTAGGCAAAGTTGGGACCAGACAGACATCCGTTTGGTTAGATGGTTGTCCGTTTGGCTTGCCTTAGCCAGACAGATGTTCGTCTGGCCAGGAGAAAAATCCACCTCACTCTATAACCAGACGGATGTCCGTCTGGCTTAGACGGTCGTTCATCTACAACACAGAGTGTACAATGATGTTGGGACAGGAACTTGATTGGGTTTTTGGTATTTCTAGTCAACTCTAAGACTCATACACTTTCCTAACATGTCCTAGATCAGTCTAGTGACATGATATGCATATAATTAAGTGTGATTACATGAGTGTTTGTGAATGTGTCTTAAATCCTTAATTTATCTAAGTCTTGAACTTGACTTGATTTCTCATCTTCTTGTGCTTTGATCTTGACGCTCATCTTGACCTTGGTTCCTTGTCCTAGATTACTTGAGCTTGAGCATCTGGTGAGTTTGGTCCAATCAGTCGAATTTGATCCACTTGTTTTAGTAATGAGCTGGACAATCACAACTTAATGTAGACATTAGTAATTTGTGTTTATTATCATCAAAACTAATGGAGGTTAATGTAGCAATGCTGACATGATATTTCCCAACAAGTATAATGTTGGATTGGAATATTTATTGGTTGAGGCTAAGTGTCAGATTGTAGAATTTCATCATATAACATTTGATGGGATCTTTATAGATTGAGGGCAAAAGCAGGATTACAGTCTCTCATCATGTGTTTCATTTACACAAGTGAATGATATGAAAAAAAAATGTAACGTCAGATTGAATGGGATGGGAAAATGTAATGTTAGATTGAATGGAATGGGAAGTGTAGCGTTAGATTGAAATCTTTATCGATTGATGGTGAGCATTGGATTACAATATCTCATCATGCATTTATTTACATTAGTGAATAAAAATTAATGAGCAAATGGGATGTGAGTTTACATTTTGGGATTGGATTTTGGATAGAACCATCTTGTATAAGTAAGGGCTATTTAGGCAAGTGAAATGTGGCAATCTATTTGCCAACCAAAATCATACTCTCTTAGTGGGCAGGGACAGATCTCACCTGCAAATTGTGCAATAATAATGACAAATCTATTTGGCACATTTTCCTGTCATGCAATTGGATGAAGAGAATTTGGGCACCAGAACCATTGAGACTTAGATTGGAATTTATAAATAATAACTTTCATTAATTTTTGTAATTCCATTCTACTTCGCTGTGACTTTTGATAAAGATACTAAAATCTGATTTTCTCCATATTCATAATAACATGCTATCATATCTAGTTTGAAAGAAATATCAAGGTCTATAATAATAAAGATCCAAACCTACTAAGACTACTTGCCAATGTCAAAAGGTGAGTTGGGGACCTAAAGTTATCCCCTAAAAATAGAGCATAAATAACCAATGTAGAAATTAGACAATACCAATCTTATTCTATCCAGGTTTACCTGATGAACTAGAAGGTGACAGATGGAGTGTTGGACTTTTGTGGGAAGGAACCATCTAGGATATTAGCATAGGGATAACACCCGCAGGACAACTATGGGAGAATCTACTAAAAGCCATTTAGACAGCTATAACAATAGCCCAATGAAGCAAGTACAACTTCAACAAATCTGATGTGATGAAGTAATGCCAACATATATGACACAAGGAAAAGTGATACAAAACTTATCTCCTTCTTTAATTCTATTTTGACACATATTCTACATATAACCACTTAACTTGAAGTCTGTAATTTAAGACATGACACCATGGTTTCTTGTGTCGGCGATATATCTCCGACACAAGGCGAAAAGTCGCTATGTCGCTGGGGGGCAACACGACACCCCCCAGCGACACCGATATTGCAAGAAGTCGACGATATATCGTCGACTTCTCGCGATATATCGCCAACGGTCGAAATTTCGACCGTTTGCAATATATCGCGAGAAGTCGGCGATATATCGCCGACTTCTAGTGATAAAATGACGAAATTCGGGCGAATTTCGCCCGAATTTCCATTCAATTTCTTTGCATTTTCTCTCTTCTCTCTCTTCTCTCTCTTCTCTAGAGCTTCTCTCTCTCATTTTTCGCACTTTTCACCATATTTTCGTCCGATCTTCGACATCTACCAGTACATCTTGCTTCCTTGTTGCCGGATATCACGTTGTTTCTGTCGATCAGTAGCCGTTTCGCATAGATCTGGGAGTTTTTTCGTCAAACAGGTAACCATTCTTCTCCAAGTAATTTTTCACAAAATGCATGCTATATGATGTTGGATGATTTTGAAATTTATATATGTTGAATACCATGTGCCGATCTACGATTTCACGGAGTCGGAATTTTTTTCCGCAAAATATTTTATTTTTTTATTTTTGTGGGTAAAAAATGATATTTTGATTATCTTGTATGATTACTTTTTAAGTGATACAATGGTTGTATGATGATAGAAAAAACATATGTGGAACTCCGTGAGCCGATCTACGGACTCACGGAGTCGAAATATTTTTTGACCCAAAAATTAATTATTTTATTTTTCAAAAAATATTAAAATATTAATATAAATATCAATAATTATGAAAAATGGAAAAATTAGGGGAAAATGGGGGGGGGGGGGAAATGTTTTGAAAATTATGGAATAATTATGCAAGTATTTTATTAGTGTATAAACAATTATATGATTGTTTATTAGTGTATAAACAATTATAATGATGTTGTTACTTGTTATTTGTTAATGTTATTTGAATGCAACAGTCATCATGTCTGCTAGTGGGAGTCAGAGGGGCACTGGGTCTTCCCAGGGTGGACGGGGACAGGGACGGGACCAGGGACAGGGATAGGGACAGGGACAGCCTGAGAGATCAGCAGTAGGAGGGAGGTCTGACCCAGCATGGCAATATTGTACGGCTATTGATGGAGACAAAAATAAAATAGAGTGTAATTTTTGTCACAAAAGAATATACTCAGGTGGCATCAGTAGGTTCAAGGGTCACATCATTGGGAGTTCAAAGGATGTGACTACATGCACAGAGGCCCATCCAGATGTAATCAAGTTATTCAGGGATTTACAAAAACAGAAGGGGAAGAAGAAAGATGATTGGAAGAAAGTCAACAGAGCACTAGATGATGCAGTGCGGGGTCCGTCATCATATGCGAATGATTCAGATGATGATAGGGATGTTGATCCTGTTGATGTGGACAGAGATCAAGAGGAGAGGGATATGCGGTGGGCCATGGCAGAGAGCAGACGATTGCACCATCAGGAGCAGGATATGGCCAGAGCTAGAGCTACAGGAGCTGGTCCCTCTAGGCCTACAGGGGCTAGACCTTCTGATTCTGGGGGGAGGGGTGGTGTATTTGGCATGTTTGGCAGATCACAGAGTCAGCGGGCCCCTCATACATCAGGTTCAGACCGTTCAGTGCCACTGCCACGGCAACCATCTGATTATCCACGCCGTCAAGACCCGATCATGGAGCGGGATTCGATACATTCGGGAGAAAAGGGCCAAGCAGCCCAAGATATCTGGTGCATGGAAAGGTATGGCAAAGAAGGTAAAGAAAGCAATGTCAAAGTGGATTTATTACAATCACATCCCAGCAAACACAGCATAGGGTCCATACTATACGAATATGATTGATACTATTGCAGCGGCTGGCCCTGGATATGATGGTCCCAACCCTACAGAGTTGATGACCACCCTCCTTCAAGAGGAGAAGCATGAGCTGCATGAGTATATTGATAGTATGAAACCCTTTTTGGATACTTATGGATGCACCATCATGTCTGATGGATGGACCGCCCGACAAGAAAGTCCATCATCAACTTCATCGTATACTATGATTGGAGAACTGTCTTCTTGAAATCAGTGGATGCTACTGGTCATATGAAAGACCACAGATATATCATGGGTCTCTTGCAGGATGTGATTGAGGAGGTGGGTAGGAAAAATGTGGTGCAGATTGTCACTGACAATGGCTCCAACTATAAGAAGGCCAGTGAAGTGTTGATGGCTTCACCTGATTATAACCTTTTGTGGACACCTTGTGCTGCTCATTCAATTGACCTAATGCTGAAGGACATTGGAAAAATCAGCATTGTCCACAACACCATTGAGAGTGTAAGACAGGTAACCAACTTCATCTACAATCATAACGTTGCTTTGGCAATGATGAGGAGATCATGTGGAGGTGAGTTGGTGCGACCTGGTCTGACACGATTTGCGATGAATTTTGTCGCCTTGAGCAGCATGCTAGATAAGAAGTCGGGCCTCAGGTCCATGTTTGCATCGCATGAGTGGTTTGATTGGGCTGGATCCAAGTAATATAACTATCTACTATTTCATTTTATAAATTGTTATATTTATATTATGAGTTTATGATTATCTTTTATGATATCTATTGTCTATTGACTTAATGAGTTTGTGATAATTCAGCACGACCAATGGGCGCGCCGCACAGTACACAATATCATCTGATGATTTCTGGAGATGTGTTACTGTGGTGTTGCAGACTATAGATCCTATAGTAAAGGTCTTGCGTATGGTGGACTCTTCCTTGAGGGGACCCACTATGCCCCACTTGTATGCATCCCTTGAGCGTATGAAGGATGCTATAAAGGCAGCAAACCCTAGAGGACATCGGGCTTTCTTAGATATTGTCGATGCACGATGGATAGCTCATCTGATGCATCCTCTACATAGGGCCGGTAAGTAAATATTCTGGGCTGTTGATTTGTAGTTTTAGACTTGTGGGCTTGTAGCATTGTAGGTATTGGTAGTTGGTACTAATTTTAAGCTTTTTTAATTATGCAGCATATTTTCTAAACCCTAAGTATCAATATAGTCAACATTTAGGGTTGGACACAAACCTATTGAATGCCCTGCTACAGGTGATAACAAAGTTGGAGCCAGATGAGACGCTCCAATCATTTTGCCACAATGAGGTGAGACATTGGGAATTTCAAATGATTAGTGAGTTGTATTTATTGTTTAAATAAATTAGATAACCAATCAATACTAATGATTGTATTATTGCAGATCAAATTATTTAGGGATGCATTTGGGTCTTTTAGTGGAGGTCAGACGCGGGCGGAGAAACCAGTGATCCAGGTTAGATACTTATATAGTTAGATCCTTAGATGCATAAATGTTTTGAGTCTTTTGACTTTTGAGTTTCTAACTTAATGTTTTTGTGATAATGCAGCTGAATGGTGGTGTCACGTCCTCCCAGCCGGTACCCTATCTGGCATACCCGAGAGTGTGATCCACAGCCCGAAGATCAGGTATCGAGTGATCAACCTCCCACATAAATAATAACATAATCATGAACAATCATAATAAAAGTGCGGAAGATAAACCATAGATCCAATAAAGTAAGAATGAATCATAAATGAATCAGAATGATAGATATAATCAGAGTGTCAAACAGACAAGTAAAGTGAGGCAAAAATCCCACTCTACAACCAGCGGAAAAGTAGCTCTAAAAGAATAAACTAGACAAAATCTAATCCCAGTAGCAAGTACATTGGGTAACTAAATTGTTCTCCACTTTATAGACAACATCCTTATAAGTGTAAATCTCATAAATGGCACAAGGACGCTTCCACTCAATGGTCGGACTAAGCATCGTACGGAGCATAACCACTCGCGGGATCTTCAGTGTAATTGTGGTAACCGCAATCACCTTCCTGGAGATATGTCTCTTCGCCTTGCGCTTCTTCATAGGGACCGTCATAATACTCAGTACCTGCAGGATAGTCTAAGAAACATTGTACAATAAAGGAATGAGTTTCAAAGAAACTCGAGAAGGCGATTAAAATCCATAATAACATAAATGGCGGGATTCCGGAACAAACATAAATGCAATATGATATGAGACAAGTAATGAATGAATGAATCTAACTCTATGTATGCTGGTCTCTATTGGCAGACATGCTTTAAGTCATAACACCGTACTTCTTTAGGAAAGTCCACTCACATTCTCAACCATTTAAGATATCTTGGATTCTCTCACGGATCATTTCACCGGTCTTGAGCAGCCGATTGGTAATGGGTCCTTCATCCCTCGGGACAAACCATGGCGGGGTTAAGTCAACACACTCTCTCACAACCATTTGGTATAAGTCTTGGCGCATGTCGGGGGTAAAACCTAGCCAAATGCAAGTCTTCTACTTAGTTAATCAAGTCAGATCCAGATACTTCCATTCCTCGTCCCCGACGATCCTTTCCGGTATCCTTCACACTAGAGTCCTCATAGTCCCCGACTACGGACTCATCAACCCTATTGGTTATCCACATATGGTAAACGGGAAGCTCTCACGTCCTCTCACGGGTTGGTTACCGGTCTTAAGCGCCCGTGAGCCCAAGTCTAACCATATGCAACCCTACCAATAAATGGCCCCCACAATGTGATTCCTGTCCTTTCACGGGTTGGTTACCTGTCTTGAGCGCCCATGAATCCCCATTGCTACCACGGGTCGTTCGGTCTCAATACCCCTCCGATTAGGGTCTGACATAACAGGACATCCTAGCCAAACACTACTAGACAATCCTAGATATGTCATCCAACAGTTTAGGAAGGTGTCCAGAGGGCATCTCCGGAAACATCCCATAATATTCCCGTAGTAGTCCAAGGACAGAAGTGTCAAAAGGACACCTCTCCTTTCCAAACCATACTTAAGCATACACATGCATCAATTCATATCATCACATATATGGTAACTTCATATATGGAAAGAAATCAATAATTACAATCAACTTGTATATAATTGGTAAGTAAATCATACATGAATCAATTTAAGCAATGCTACTGTAATCAAGGTTATACAACAGTAGTATATCATTGTAAGAATCTAATTTAGGAAACATATCAATGATATTCAAATATAGAAACTAGATTCATGCTATCTATGTAATTAAGGAAATAACCATCCTTACCTTTTATAACTCGCAAAGGAATCCTAAGAAATCAAGTAAGATCTTGGCAAACTTGAGAAGAAGGTCCTAAACAAGTATATACAACATATTAGGAAAGATCCCTAACAGAAAAGATACCAAAACATCCAACACGGACCAATTCTGGAGTTGTTTGTACTCATTGGTCGAGTGGATTGGTCGATTGGTCCAATCGACCAATCAATCGACCAATGCAGACAGTAGCCTAAAAAAAACGGAGTTTTAAGATATGAAATCCGAATTTGGTGGTTCAAAAGGGTACTAATCAAGGGGTAAACTACATCAGTAGTATTCTAACATATAGGGGACCTCAAAACACCAATCAAATCAAGACATCAAGATCCAAATTAGGAAACAAAAAGTTACCATAATTAGATCAACCATGGATCTTGATGAATTCGAAATAGAAATCAAAGACAAGAACAATAGGAAGATGGATCATTGCTTCAGGTAAAGGTATCATGAAAACATACTTAGATCTTCAAGGAAAAGGCTTAGAAGCACAAATCTAAATAAGGAAATAAAACCTACCATATATGTAACTACCATGCTTCATGAAGAACACATAGTATGGTAGAAGAGAACAATTAGAGATTGATAGATCATGGATCATGGAAAGAAAACACAAGAATTAACTACTAACATGATCAATATAGAAGATCCAAAGAGATCGGGAATTCAAATCAGAAGTTTAACAAGATTAGATCATGGTTTGATCATGATTCCTTCAAAAGCTTGCAATGATCATGGTTAAGATCATTGTTCTAGCCTCAAATCCTTAGGATGATCATGAGAACATGTTCAGAGATGTTTGCAACAGAGAATGCAGCATCTCTTCTACTGTCTCAACTCAAAAAGGAAAGAAAAACAAAGATGGAGGAGAAGAAGAGAGAGTAGACATACCTTTTGATGCAAAAGGAAGAGTTTCGACGAAGATCCGTCAAGAAAACACCAAGGATGCAAGGGAGATGACTTGCAGAGGTCTTTGGTTCGTTCCAGAGAGTTTGGAGGCAGCAAATACGAAGTGGACTCGAGATTGGACTTAAATAGAGCAAGAAAAACCTAATTGCCAAAGACAGCACTCATTGGTCGAGTGGATTGGTCGATCGGCCCGATCGACCAATCGGTCGACCAATGCCGACAAGAAATCCAAAACAGGGAATTGAAGGCCCAGATCAAATCCAATCCCAAAGGGGTTTTGCACACAAGTCAAGTGACTTACCTAATAGGTAGAAATGCCTTCAAACCAAGATAGAGAGCACTCCAAGTCCATCAACTAATCCGATCTTCATCAAGATTCAGTTTCCATAAATAGAACTTCATCATCAACTTTCATGGATTCAAAGCCAGACACCAAGTCCTCCACTGGGATGGCCCAAAGCTGACTTCTTACTTTACTCCGGGTCATCGGACCTACAAATAACAAGGTTTCTGGGTCAAGGTTAGGGCTGGGTTTTACAGGTGGTATCTCTATGGCAACAGTGCATCAAACTTGCGAAGGTTGGCAATCAGGATCTTGTCTCAGACTTGCTCTGCCTCTGGATGTGAGAGGAATTGGAGTACATTCAGCATGATCCACTCCAAGAGGAGGAACCGGTTGGGAAGCCAACGTCTAAATGACCTCGTATTTATTCACTATAATATGAGGTTGAAGCTGCAATATGCCAGGGAGCAGGCTCTGAATGATAGGCAATACATCAATCTCGATGATATATTTGATGTGGCCGAAGATGAGCAAGATCCCCTCACTCAGTGGATGTTGGACAGGGGTGAGCCAGTATTGGACCAACCTGGAGGGAGGCCTGACCCAGAACTAGCTCAAGCTGCAAGGGTTAATGTGGATGAGTATATGGCCACTCAAGAGGGTCAGGCACATGCAGAGGCAGCTGCAACTGCTAATGAGGATTGGATGATGGCACCAGGCACGGAGGAACGGCAGGACGACGATCCCGATGACACACTCCCGCCTAGTCAGACTGGTCGAGATGATGATGATGATGATGGTGGTGGTGGTAGTGGTAGTGGTGGTGGTGGTGGAGGCATTGGAGAGCGTCTACATGTTCCATTACCAGAGACACAAGAGCCCCCACCCAGATACACTGGGGAGAGTCATTTTGATCATGCCACCCAGGATTATGATCATGGTGGTGATTATCAGCGTGGTCGTCAATATCTCGATACGAGGCCGAGCCACCATCAGAGGGGGGCTGGCCATGACGGCCAGCAACAGCACGGAGGTGGTTATGATTATGGTAATCCTTGGGATGCGGCGATTGCGTCAATGGGGTCCATGAGCTTGGATGAGTCCGTAGGCTCCACAGTAGGTTATTGGCCTACGGGTAATTATGGTGTCCCTCTCCCTCCTTCACATGGACAATATGATATGGGAATTAGTAACCCGTCTAGTTCTTTGTATCATGGGAGCTATGGTGTCCCCTCTAGTTTTTCGTATCATGGGAGCTATGGTGTCCCTCTCCCTCCTTCACAATCAGAGTCATTCGTACCAAGAAGGGCAATTGATGGCATGCAGAACGTTCCTTGGCCCTATTCTCACTTCCCTCAAATTGGAGTTCTCATGGCGGCAGAAGATGACCGCTATAGAACTGCAGTTAATGATTACTTAGACAATTTTCAATATCGTATGAGATGGGATGAATATGTGAATTTGTTGGGGGGGGGCATCATTGGAGACAGTCTGAGTCACAGGAGTTCGATCCACCTAGGCACAGTACTTGGTACCGAGAGTTCCAGATCTTATATGGTTGGATGACTCTATGTATTTCAGTATTTGTACAATGAATTGTAGACTTTATATGATTTGGTTTTTATGAGTTTTTAGGTTTTTAGTTTCGGGGCTTTCGTCCGCGTACAGTAGGACATGTGTTGATTAAGAACATTAGTTTAGGTAATGTTTTAGGTCAAAATAACATCCCCAATGTATTTATTGGCCTCAAATTAGGCTACACATCAAATTTTAGGTCAAAATGACCTAAAATACCCATGCTAGACAGTCAATCCAGCCGTTTTCTTGCTTGGTGCGCTAGTGCGCCTGACTTATATATAAGTAGGCGTTTTCTTGCTTCCATCCGCCTATCAGCTCTTTTTAACTGGCCTGAAGCTTAAAGACAAATGGCCATAGAGAGCGATGAACTCATCAGACAGCTGCCAGTTAGCCTTGCACTTCCTTATTCACTCTTGAACTACAAGAATGCGGCGACTCTTGACCGTCATGCTTTGCTTGATCTCCTGCGCCTAGTGACGAAGCTCTGGAATCAAATGATTGCAGACAGACTCTCTCTCAGTCAAATGACTAGGAATTTAGGCAATGATTAGTCTTCTACCCCAAGTCTTCCTTTGCCCTCATACCGAGCAAGCAACCCGTCTTTTTTCACTCTTTTTTTAGCTCAACTAGCTAGTAGGGCATCTTTACGTCATTAGGATAGCTGGGTACCGACATCCAGCAGTAAGTCAGTTTACGGCACAAGCTAGGTCTTACCGACAACATACTCTTAATATAGAGTAGTACGTAAGGAAAAGTTTCAGGCGAGAGGGCAGGCAAGAAGACATTCAGCTCAGGGTGGTCTACGATCAGCTTACAGAAACAGGGGTTCGATTTTTCATCGAACCCCTACCAAAAGTCGGTCGACTTTTGGCGATATGTCGCCCATGTCGCTGTGTCGCCAAGGTCCGACACGGCGACATAGGTCGACATATCGAACCTTGCATGACACTTGAAAAACTCGGCTACTTAGTTTAACAATCCATCATGTATAACTCACTTGTTTAGAGACTATGACTCATGATGGATGTCATTGCAACTTTATTAGCTAATTTAAATATCTTATCTTTTATTAAAAAAAAATGTAGCAATTTTCACTTAGTTCGTACTTTTATAATAGTAGCATGACAATATGATAATTTATTCTCGACAAATATTATCAAATTGTTATAAAATAATGAGAATATATCAGAGACAAAGAAGAAAACTAGAACAAGATTAATCAGAAGTGATTCATTCAGTTGAGTGCATTACATATTTATAATAGAATGAGCATTTACTCTGATATGGAAATACAATATATGATTCTTGCACCCAATAAGATATTCTTGAAATGGAAAGATAGATTGCCGCCCAAGATAGAAGGTGCATAGAATGGAAATATTGACTGCCAACATTGCGTGTTGAGATCACTGTAATCTTCAATTAAGATGAGAATGTGAATCACTAAGATTGTATGCTGAGATGGTTGAGATCTTCAATTGGAAGTATTGTTTATTGGGGGGGGGGGGGTGATGGATATCCACAATCAATATTATTTATAACACTCCCCCTTGGATGTCCATCAATAGATAATGTACCTCGTTAAAACCTTACTAAGAAAAACCCTATGGGAAAAAATCTTAGTGAAGGAAAAAAGTATACATATCTAAATAATACGTATTGGTAGCTGCCTCATTAAAAACTTACCAGGAAAATCCAGTGGGACAAAACCTTGGTTAAGGGAAAAAGAGTGCAGCACGTATTTTACTCCCCCTGATGATAACATCATTGAGTATCTTTGAACACGTACATTCTAATATCATATACCAACTTCTCAAGATTTGAAGTATGCAACTTCTCAATAGATAAATTTGTCAACTTATCACTTGAACGAGTTTGTTGAACATCGATTTCACCATTTCATTGAAGACCATGAATGAAGAAGAATTTAGGTAAAATATGTATCGTTATATCTCATTTGATGTATCATCGCTTCAATTGAGCTATGCATGCAGCATAATCTTCATATAATATTGTTCAAACCCCTTCTTCTAATAGAAGACTGCATGCTTTCTGAATGTGTTGTATCATTGATCTAAACCAAATATAAAATAGCTAACATTCACTTGTGAATAAATAGCCTGTTTGAGATCTAGTTGTATATCGATCAGATAAAAATACTGCATCTGCATAACAAGTAAGTTGATGTCCACATTTATAAAATAATATCATGTCAATAATTTCTCAAATATACTGAAATATATGTTTTATAACATTTCAGTGTCTTCATATTGAAGAATAGATAAATCTTGCTAATACACTTATAGAAAATGCTATATCTGGTCTTATACTATTAGCAAAATACATTAATGCCCCAACTGCACTAAGTATGGTACTTTATAACCAAGATATTTTCACTATTTTCTTGGGGTCGAAATGAATATTTCTTTATATTGAGCGATCTCACAACCATTGGGGTACTCAATGGATGTATTTTATCTAGATAAAATCTCTTCAAAATATTATTTATATAAGTTGATTGATGAACGAATATTTCATTCGTCAAATGCTCAATTTTTAAGTCAAGACAAAACATTGTCTTTTCAAGATTTTTATTTCAACTTTCTTCAAATAATCTACTGCTTTTGGAAACTCTTCAGGAGTTTCGATGATATTTAAATCATCATCATATATACTTACTAAAATTAGATCCATATCCTTTAATAAAGGCACAATAATAAATTGAAATTTTTATACTTTTCATTTAGTAAATATCCACTAAGGAGATTATACCATATATGCCTTGATAATCTTTGAAGCCTTATTGAACAAACTTCCTAGGAATTTGTATATGCTTCAGTCATTTTGAATCCTTCAGCGATTTTCACATATATTTCACACTCGAGTGAGCCAAATAAATAGGTTGTAATAATATCCAATAGACGCATGTCAAAATTTTCATATACTGCCAGATTAATAAGATATCTGAAGGTGATTGCATCCACCACAAGAGAACATATTTCCATGTAATCAATACCAAGCCTCTGCGAAAATTCTTGTGCCATAATTCATGATTTATATATCCCAATTTCATTTTTCGCACGAAAATTCATTTGTACCCCACTGGCTTTATACCTTCAGATGTTGGATTACAGTCCAAAAACTTCAATTTTTCAAGTAAATTCAATACTGCTTGAATTGCGTCTTTACGTGTTGGCCAATCATTTCTTGATTTATATTCATCAACAAATTTATGTTCAGGATCCTCGTCTTGTTGCATTATTTCAAATATAATATACAAAAATGTTGTCGACAACTTTATATTTTCGATTCCATCTTTTTCCTGCAATGACATAACTAAACGAGATCTCTTCATTATTTTCAGGTACCTAAACCTCTTATGGGGTTTTATAGAAAGTTATGTCTTCAGGATCTTCATAATCAATTGTCTCCATATTATGACCATCTTAATCATTTGCTCCTTTCATTTTCTAGGATTTTATCCTTGGAACCGATTCATCTTCCACATTTTCAACGTGGTTTAATTTCATTTGCACTGATAGATTGTCCTGCTGGGACATAAATTCTAATTGGAGCATTCACAGTTGGAATATGAGATTTAGTAACTCTTAGCAGCTCAGTAAATCTGGCAGTTGATTCATAATATTTATTGCATTATCCTTTGAACTTCAAGTTCACAGTGCTCAGTGCGAAGATCTAATGAGATAATGATAATGCATACAATCAATCTCTTTTTCTAACTGTTTATTCTCTCCCCTTCATGTTGGAAAAACTAATTTATTAAATAAATCTCTTATCATTGGCAATATATTGAATTATATAAGGAGATTCATATCCAACATATATTCCCAACTTTATTTGGGAACTCATCTTTGTGCGCTGTGGTGGAGCAATTAGAACATAAGCCGCACATCCAAAAAATTATAAGATGATAAATATTTTGTTTCTGACCATAAGCCAATTGTAATAGGGGGAATTTATGACAACCTTTTGGCCTGATGAGTACAAATGATGCTTTGTTTTCATAAACAATGGTTTAGCTATTAATTGGAGACATTTAATAAATAATTTTACCAAACCATTTTGGATATAAACATGAACAACAAGCTATTCAACTGTGATCTCAGTTGTTATACAATAATCATAAAGCCTGAGATGTAAATTCACCAGCATTATCAAGACAAACTGTCTTTATCTTATAATCCATAAATTATGGTCTTAATCTCATTATTTGAGCAAACAATCTCGCAAACACCAAATTGCGAGTTCATAATGAACATACATGTGACCACTTTATAGATGCATCTACTAAAATCATATATTATATGAATGGTCCACATGATGGGTGAATGGGCCCATATATTTCACCCTGTATACGTTTCAAAGACATAGAATGTTCAATCTCAACTTTAGCTGGTGAATATCCAATAATAAATTTCTCTTGAGAACAAGCAACACAAGAAAATTCATTTAATTGAAGAATCTTCTGGTTCTTCAATGGATGACAATTGAATTTTCAATAATTTTTTTGCATCATACTTGATCCGGGATGGTCCAACCGGTCATACCAAATAATAAAATTATTGGATACAATGTTCATTTGATTTACCCAAGCATGTGTTTCAACCATGCGATATTCGTGTAGTACGAATTGGGAGAAAATATCTAACACTTTCGTAGTAATGTATAGATACTCACTTTTACCATTATTTATAGTCTCAATCTAATAATCTTTTTGGGAAATAGCTTTGAAACTTAATAAGTTTCTTTGAGACTTTCTACAAAATAATGCATTATCTAGAGCCAATTGATCTCCTAGATAATAATAGATTAACTCTTCCGGAGATTCCAATCAACGTTGTACTAACAATTCTTGTATGAACATTGGCTTCCATGTCATCAAATAAAATAACCATAACCAAATCTTCAACTATTATTTTCAAAGGAGTTTGCAACATTTAGATGTGTAGTATCTGTGAAGCCATTAAAATCATCACTTTTTATAGGCAAAGACTGCTCAAGTATCATGATTTTGAAAAATTCAATTTATCTCCACATTATTTTTATTTCTTTAATTAAGGCTTGACAAAGCTTAATTAAATATTATGGAGTGCGACAGATACATGTCTAATGGCTTTCATACCACATTGGTAACAAATATTATCTTCACTCCTTGAATTGTTATATTGAAAATCCTTATTATTCTCTTATTTATTTTCATAATAATTATGGTAATTATTCCGTCTTTTGCTTCATCCTCTTCCACAGTCATGACCATAATTCTAATTTTGCCTTCTTTCAGGCATATTATGAATTGCTACATTCACTTCAGGGAATTGAGCAAAACCAATAAGACGAGCTTCATGACTATTCATTAATAATCCATTATTTTACTCAGCCACAAATATGCATGATATCATTTAGAATATTTCTTAAAACTCCTTTTATAATATTACTATTGTAACAACAAATTTGAAACTTGAAAATTTGCTGAGATATTTTCATGAATAATATTTTCTTCTTATAATTTCAAAAGAAAATTAATTTCAAAAACTACAGAACTGTATTTATTTACAGTTTCAAATCTTGCAACTTCATGTGCATCTGCAGATCTGTATTCATTTACAGTTTCAAATCTTGCAACTTCAAGTGCATCTGCAGAACTGTACTTATTTACAGTTTCAAATCTTGCAACTTCATGTGCATCTGTAGAACTGTATTCATTTACAGTTTCAAATGTTGCAATTTCAGGTGCATTTAACAATATTTGTGGTGCAAAGCTAGCAACCACTATATACAATAAATAAAACCAATTGTTAATGACAAACCACAATTGTTAAGGCAATCTAATATCTTATTATTTGTTTGATTCTTAGATTCAATAAAACACATACATTTTTATCATGAGGCACTTACATTTCAAGATGGACAAGGTAAACTCCATTGTTTACAAAAACGTGCGAGGATGTCGATCATTCTTTTCACTTTGGAATAGAAAACATAATGATACATAGTCTGCTGTCTTTCTTCTCAAAACTCAACACTTTGAGCGGAGTCGTTCACAATTACTTCGAGCGGAATCGTGCTGATAACGTGTTATAAAATAAAGAGACTATATCAGAGACAAAGAAGAAAACTAGAACAAGATTAATCAGAAGTGATTCATTCAGTTGAGTGCTGATATGGAGAAAATATGATCGAACCGGGTTCATACTTGGTTTGATCCTCGACCCGGTCGAGACAGAAGGAATCGACTCGCTCCCGAGCGAACCGGATCCGTAAGATGGCTTGTTGAGGAAGAAAACTTATTCAGGTACAAGCATGCCCTAATCCAACTTATGGATTAGGTTAATTACCCTAATGAAGGCAGATCCAAATTGACGGCTGCTGCAAATCATTATCGAAGGGATAATCACCACATAACCTGGAGGTTATCTCAGGAGTCCTCTACTAGTCCAAACTAGTAGAAGTCTATCGCTCAACGGATCTAACTGTTAAGATCCAACGACTACCCGAAGAAGGCTCAAGTGCATCCAACGAAGGAGATTCGAAGGTACACTCTATATAAACCTCACTGCCATACGAGGTGAGGAGAAGGAGATTCATATACAGACTGGTAGACGTAAACTATCAGAGGCTTACGATCTAGATCACCTTTCCCAATTCTTCATTCCTTAGCTCTGTGCTTCTAGCAGAGCTGTTTGTGATTAACTTCATCAATTGACTTAGCCTTCGGAGGTGGATTCCCGACCCCCGCGGTCGGGCCACATCTGACGCTTTTGTTTTGCAGGTCATCACGAGGAGATCTAAGGGCTGAGAAGATTTTGGACGCATCATTTGGTGCTGTCTGTGGGAAAGACTTGTAAAGCCATGGTGACTAGATCGGCAGCAGCTACAGCAGCCGCTGCACAGCGCGATTCCGGTGTTCAAATCCATGGAGTGAACAATCCAGACGTTCCCCAGGGAAGCCAACATCCTATTGAGGTAGATGGTGGTCAGGGAGGACATAATCCTCCAGATACATTCCAAGATCAATTGAATCAGGTGAAGATTCAACTCTTGGAGGTGAGCCAAGCACTTCGCGTACTCACCAGACAAGTGGTTTTACCACAAGAACCTGATCATCGCGATTCAGGGAGGCGTGCATTACCACGTGATCAAAGATTGGCTGAAGATCGGAATATCGGTCAGAACTTTCATGAAGGTGACCGAAGACCTAGGAGAATTGACGATCAACCTAGGTGAGACGATCGGTTTGACAGACCGCAGAAAGTACAACTGATTCAAATACAAGGTTGGACACGGGGGTGAGAATTCACTCACCAATTGTCAGAAGAACCGTTCGTGATGATCGAGCAGTTCGCGATGAGCAGAATGTTCGGGATGGACGGGCCGTTCATGATGATCGAATAGCTCGTGAAGATCGTGTTAATCGAGGTCGTGATCATATTGCTGAAGATCACCCAACCCAGATTGGTCAAGAATTGGCCAACATCAATCAGAAATTAGGGCAGTTGGCTAAGGGAAGGATAACTGAGGATATTTACTCAGTCATTCGGAAGACCCCCTTTGCCAAGCCAATTGCGGGATATCAGTTTCCCCATAACTTCAGTTTGCCTACCTTTTCTACATTCGATGGCTCCAGAGATCCAATGGCCCACATTGGCTATTACCAGCAAACCATGGCAGTTTCAGGTAATTCTGATGAAATCTATGCAGGGTTTTTGGTTCATCTTTAACCGGAGCAGCACAAAAGTGGTTTTCGAACTCCCACCTGGAAGGATCATAAACTTTGATGAATTGGCGCGCAAATTCATAGGGCGATTCCAGAGTGGAATACAGGTCAAGAAAACAGAAGAAACCTTGTTTACTGTCAGACAAGGAAAAAGCGAATCGATCAGAGAGTTTCTGAAAAGATTCAACAAAGTAACGATGGAGATAGAAAATTTGGATGAGCAAGTAGCCAAAACTGCTCTATTCACTGAACTCACTAACCGGAAACTCCTGGAGTTATTACACAGGATATGCCTGCAACTTATGCTGAGTTGGTACAGAGATGCCAGAAGCAGGCCGAAGTCATGGAGATCCTAGATGCGCGCCAAGGAGATAACAAAGTCTCCACTAAGGAACAAAAGGCTCCTGAGCAGAAGCAGAAGCCAAAGAAGAATATCCGCGATCGGGTTGGAAAATCTCAAGCCTGGCACCAGAGGTCTCCCGGTAAAAGTGAGTATACTCCATTGAATGCTCCTTGGGCTGATATTTTAAATATCATCAAAAGGCGAAATATTTTTAAATGGCCACCTAAAATTCATTTGAAGTCTGGAGAGCAGCAGGATCGAGAAAAGTATTGCCGATTCCACAAGGACTATGGTCATTATACAAATGACTGTCGTCATCTAAAAGCAGATATTGAGAGATTAATATCTCAGGGACATTTGTCCAATTTTGTTAGCAGAAGAAGGGAGGAGCCACGTGAGCCACGAGCGGCTGCCCCTAAAAGGGATCGTTGGGTTAGTTCAGAACGATCAAGGGAGGTTCCGAAGTCTAAGAAGGGCAAGGAGGTGATTGAACCTACTCGGTCACTGATTCCTACCATTTTCGGAGGACCAGAGCCCGAATCACTCCGAAGTTTGAAGACAAAATCTAAATTTGTCTGAACTAGAGAGGCGCAGAAGCGGAAGAAGCTGAACGGTGAAGATTCTATCACCTTTGGTGAGGAGGATGAAAGAGGCGTTTGTCTACCCCATGATGATGCCATAGTCATCAAGGTAGAGATTGCACGCCGAGAAGTGCATAGAGTTTTGGTTGATACAGGGTCTGCAGCTGACCTAATTTCTTATGAAGTGTATCAAAAGCTGAAGGCGGATGAGGACTTGATGGAGCCTTCAGCCACGCATTTATATGGTTTTGCAGGATCATCTGCGGTGGCGGAAGGATATGTCCAGTTGGACTTATCTATTGGAAGTTTTCCTAAGGAAACAACCGTCCGAATCAATTTTTTGGTGGTTCGGGAACTACCAGCTTATAATGTTATCCTCGGGCGACCATCTTTATCAAAGATAGGTGCTATTGTTTAAACAAAACACCTGAAGATAAAATTCTCGACTGATATGGGAATTGGTCAAGTTTCCTCTGACCAGAGGATCTCTCGACAATGTTACGTTGCCTATTTAAAAGACAAGGAGAGCCCGAGGAAGTTGACTGCCCTACTTATAGAAGTTCGTGACGATCGGGACAAGCATAAATGCAAAGGCCCGAACCAGTGGAGAAGCTGGAACAAATCCAACTGTGTACCCAGGATAAGAAAAAGATTACTTATATCGGGTCTGAGCAGTTGGAGGAATTCAAAAATGAGTTGAAGTTATTTCTTCAACAGAATAATGATGTATTCGCTTGGTCTACCGAGGACATGCCAGGAATCGATCGGGCTGTTGCAGAGCACAAACTCTGGATAGATCCGAAGGTGAAACCAGTGATACAGAAAAGGAGAAATTTCTCCATTGAAAAGTATGAAGCCGTTCGGGGCGAAGTTGAAAAACTGAAGAATTCTGGTTTCATAGAACCAATTGAATGCCCAACTTGGTTAGCTAATGTGGTAATGGTAAAAAAGGCGAATGGGAAGTGGAGGATGTGTACAGACTACACAGATCTCAACAAGGCTTGCCCTAAAGATTGTTATCCATTACCTCGGATTGACCTCTTGATACATGAGACTGCAGGATATGAAACTCTAAGTTTCATGGATGCCTACTCAGGGTATAATCAGATCCTTATGAATAAGGAAGACGAGAAGTTCACGGCTTTCATGACTGATCGTGAAAGCTACTATTACAAAGTCATGCCATTTGGCCTGAAGAATGCAGGAGCTACATATCAAAGAGCCGTCAACAAGATTTTCAAAGATTTGATAGGGAAGAATGTTGAAGCTTATGTTGATGACATGCTTGTGAAGAGCTTTACAAAAGCGAATCATATTGCAGATTTGATTGAGGTATTCTCAGTACTACGAAAATATCAAATGAAGCTGAATCCAGAAAAGTGCGCCTTTGGAGTTTCTTCGAGGCAAATTTTTGGGCTTCATGGTGTCAGCTAAAGGTATTGAGGCTAATCCCGCCAAAATACAGCTCTCTGGTTGACATGGAGGCTCCCAAAACTGTTCGTGATGTGCAGTGTTTAACAGGGAGAGTTGCCGCTTTGAATCGTTTCATCTCCAAGTCTGGAGAAAAGTGTTTGCCGTTCTTCAAGGCACTTAAAGATTTGAGGGGCAGCAAGGAAGCAAAATGGACCGAAGAATGCCAGAAAGCTTTCGAGGAGTTAAAAGAAGCACTGGGACAACCACCGATCTTGTCCCGACCAGAGAAGGGGGAAATATTACAGCTATATCTAGCGACGTCCCTTTCAGCGGTCAGTGCAGTACTTGTTCGTGAGAAAGATAAAAAACAGTGGCCAATTTACTATGTGAGCCACGTATTGCTAGATGCGGAGACACGATATTCGGCAGATTGAGAAGCAGTGCCGGCTCTCATGATGGCCGCCAGGAAGCTAAGGCCATATTTCCAGGCTCATCCAATTGAGGTATTTACAACTTTTCCTCTCAGTAAAGTTCTTAATAAACCTGATTTATCTAGAAGGATGGTGTCCTGGTCGGTTGAACTCAGCGAGTTCCAAGTGAGCTTTAAGCCCAGAACTGCAATCAAAGCTCAGGCACTAGCTGATTTTGTAGTAGAAACTACTACACCAGTGGAGTCCACCATTGAAGATCCCATTATACCAACCACTTGGGAGGTATATGTGGATGGTTCAAGAAATAAAGATGGAGCAGGAGCTGGAATTCTATTGAAAAGTCCAGCAGGACTTATTATTCGCTATGCTTTGAGATTTGCATTCGAAGCAAGTAATAACGAAGTAGAATATGAGGCTCTGATAGCTGGACTTCGGTTGTCAAAAGCATTGTCTATTGCAAATGTTACTATTTATAGTGACTCTCAACTTATAGTTAACCAAGTCCAGGGGGAGTATGGTATTAAAGAACCTCGCTTGCAGAAATATCAAGAGATAGTGCAGGCATTTCAAAAGCAATTTCGGAATTTGAAGATATCTTAGATTCCAAGGACTGAAAATACAGTGGCAGATGAGCTACCCCGATTAGCCAATGCCAAAGAAAAAAATCTAGACCCTTCGGTCTACATTGAAGAGATAACATTTCCAAGTTATCATGAGAAAAAAATTTCTTATATTGAAGCAGAGCGTTGCTGGATGGATCCGATAATCGAGTATCTGAGAGATGACAAATTACCTGAGGATCTAAAAGAGGCAAGATTGATCAAGATACGATCGGCGAGATTTGTCATTCAGAATGGGACACTATACAAAATATCTTATTCTGGACCCCTTATGAGATGTATAGGTCCCGAAGGAGCAAAATCAGCTTTGGCTGAGGTTCATGAAGGAATTTGTGGAGCTCACATGGGTGGACGAGCCCTGGCACACAAAATTCTAAGACTTGGGTTATATTGGCCTAAGATCAAAGAGGTTGCTATGAAGTATGTTCGTCGATGTGGCAACTGTCAAATTCATGCTACAGTATCGAAGCGCCCAGCGGAAACCATGACTTCAATTCTAGATCCCATTCCCTTTGCGATGTGGGGAACTGATATCATGGGCAAATTCACCAAGGTGTCAGGCGGACGGGAATATCTGATAGTAGCAATTGATTACTTCACGAAATGGGTTGAAGCCAGCGCACTGGCAACAATTACTGAGAAAAAAGTGGAGAAATCCGTGCTTGAGTCAATCATATATCGCTTTGGGATTCCAAAGATTATCGTCACTGACCATGGTACTAAGTTCGACTGTCCGCAATTTGAGCAATTTTGCGGAACATATATGATCGAGCATCGTATGTCCTCAGTGGCATACCCCCAGAGCAATGGACAAGTAGAGGTTACTAACTGAACGCTATTGGAAGGGATAAAGAGAAGACTCAAAGATGACAAGGCTTCATGGGTCGAAGAACTTCATAATGTATTGTGGGCCTATAGAACTACGGTTCGAACACCCACAGGAGAAACTCCATTCAGGTTAGCGTATGGGTCCAAAGCATTGGCACCTGTGGAGATAATGGCGGGGATAATACGGGATCGAGAGTTCGAGGAAAAAGCGAACTAGCAAGGACTGCTTGATAGTCTTGATCTGTTGGACGAAGTTCGGGCAAAGGCAATAGCACGAACTCAACATTATCAAAGAAGGATAGCGTCTCATTATAATACCCGAGTGAAGAATCGTCGGTACTTAGCCGGAGATTTGGTGTTGAGAAACACCTTAGCTTTCGACCCACGTCACCAAAGAAAATTGGACCCTTCCCGCGAAGGACCTTATATGGTTGTAAAACCAGTCGGTTCAGGAGCTTACAGGCTGAAGAACATCAACACCCAGAAAGAGTTGGATCATTCGTGGAATGCCAGGCATCTCAAAATTTTTTATCCTTGATGATGATTTCAATTTTGTTCGTGATGTAAACATTTTCAACTCAATCAATGCAATTTTTGGCTTTCAACAAATTATCTTTTGATTGGGGGGCATCATACACCACATTCAAGAACAAGATCCAACTATAAGGCATCGGATGAAAATCCATGTGGGTCCTTCAACACTTATGGATTTTTTTCGGAATTTCTTAAGTCAAGGAATCGGATGAAAATCCGAGTGAGTTCCTTCCGCAAGGCGTCGGTTTGAAACCTGAGTAAGTTCCTTCAAGACTTATTGAATTTTCGAATTATCCTTAAGTTAAGGCATCGGTTTAAAACCCGAGTGAGTTCCTTCTACAAGGCATCGGTTTAAAACCCGAGTGAGTTCCTTCTCAGACTTACTGTATTTCTCCGGAGATCCTTAAGTAAAGGCATCGGTTTAAAACCCGAGTGAGTTCCTTCTCAGACTTATTGTATTTCTCCAGAAATCTTTAAGTAAAGGCATTGTTTTAAACAACTAAGACCTAGTGCAACAGCGATTCAAATGACTAGCAAAGTTCAAGATGAAGTTAACTTTTTACTTCTTCAAAAGACCAAAAGAGACCAGTCTCAATATCAAAACATAAGATTACAAGAGCTGGATACAATCTTCGGTCAAAAAAGAAAGTCATCATCGATGATCATTAAGAAGTCATACAAGATCAGCACAACTTTGCTAGAACAAACACATGAGTCAATCATTGGTATGAACTCATGGAAAAGAAGAGGAGAAATGAGGATTACAAAAAACATTTCAGTATGTATAAAATCCTCCGCAATTTCATACTCTTTGTCCAGCTTGTCCAGGAGAAGTATGGTCCTTGACCAAACTTGCATTCAAGGCGAGCTCGTCATAATTGAATCCTTCCAAGGGAGAATAAACAGGAGAATCTTCCAGATAATGCATAATATCTGGATCGGAAGGCGGAGGATCAATCTTATTTTTGGTCCAGTCAGGAGGAGGAAGGCCCAGGTTGGTAAATACTTCAGGATGGCAAACAGCACTGTAGGGAGTCGTATCAAAATGTGGATCCTTCGTTAGTATTGATTCCCATACTTCGTTCTCACCATCTCGGTACACCTGCAAGTTATAAGCATTCAGCATATCAACAAAGGGCTTACTGTGTAAATACTTGAAGACGCAGGCTTTGCGAACATCAGTTGGAAGGGATTCGGGCAAAGGAACGACAGCTTGCCTTTGAGGTAACGCTTCAGATCCTTTGGCTCCTGACTTTCCAACTCCTCGCTCCAGTTGCCGGATCTTCTCCCTGGCATCATCCAAGTCTGACCGGAGACGATCGATCACCGAATTCTTCTCTCCTGCAAACTCTCAAGCTAGTTTCCTAAGGCGAGCAATCTCAGCATCTTTAGCTTCAGAGATTTCCCGAAGCCTGGAAACTTCATTGCTCAACCTATTGAGCCTAGAGGCTGCTTCCACTTGGTTGTGGAAGTTACCAGTAAGACTCCTGCAAACAACTTCCGAGTTAAAAAGGAGCAGAAGAGTAATATTCAGAATCAAAAGACAATGAAGAAAGACTTACATCACCATTGACTTCATAAAGACCTCATCTGGAAGTTTGGAAAGAACTGCGCTCTCAGAAGTCATTCGAGCAGCAGTGCACCATTCCAACGCTTTGTCAAACTCGTTTGACACTAATTCGGGCGAAGGATGAGAAGGATGAGCTACATCAAGAGAAGGATGAGCTGCATCACTTGTCACCCAACGACGCTTCCTGGTGGCAAAATCCTCCAACTCCAAAGGAGAGAAGGAGGATGCCAAACAAGCACTAGAATTGGAAATAGGAGCAGCACCTGCAGGAACTGCACCTTTCATCGACGCCAACATAGTTGCCTCAGATGCCTGAAGAGTCTCCTTCAAGGGTGCACGAACGGTCTCTACAGCAGGGGCGTCAGCAGCGCCATCAACAGTGGAGTGATCAAGATCTTCCTGGGAAGAACGAGCGATCACTTCAGGCAGAACAGGCGTAGGGGCGGCATCAATAGAAACTGTGGGAATTTGACTTGAAGATTCACCAACACCAGTCGCCTTACGCTTTTGGATTCACTAGCTGAAACCACCTCACTGGCCCCAACCACCGCCGACGGAACGAGTTCCTTACAAGATTTCGCTCTGATAAAGTTCGGGTCGATCCTGGGAGCCACTGTATACACAGAAAAGCCGTATCAGTAAGAAATCCAACAACAAAAGAAAAGAGGGAAAACCCTAGTTCTCTATCAGTCATGAAAAACCGATTAAATAAACCCCAACTATTACTACTGTGCAGTTTACTCAGGGGGAAAGGGAAAGAGATGAGTAATCAAAAAGCTCACTTGTTCAGAAGCTGATAGAGTTATTGTTGGAGTACGAGGAATACGGAAGCAAGCAGGAGGACGGAATGTCGCTTTTGCAAATTTAACTTGCAGATAGCAGGATAGATGGAGAGTACCCACGAAGGCTTTAAATAGCCTCAGGTATTGAGACGACGGTTGAGAGCTAAAGACAACTAATGGCCCAGATCGAAATGACGCTTTGAAATCCACAACAAGCAAGATCAACGGTCAGAGGGAGGCCACATGGAAACATGTGGAGACGAGCACCCTGTGAAACCCAGCCCTAACCTTGACCCGGAAACCTTGTTATTTGTAGGTCCAGTGACCCGAAGTAAGGTAAGAAGTCAGCTTTGGGCCATCCCAGTGGAGGACTTGGTGTCTGGCTTTGAATCCATGAGAGTTGATGATGAGGTTCTATTTATGGAAACTGAATCTTGATGAAGATCGGATTAGTTGATGGACTTGGAGTGCTCTCTATCATGGTTTGAAGGCATTTCTACCTACTAGGTAAGTCACTTGATATGTGTGCAAAAACCCTTTAGGATTGGATTTGATCTGGGCCTTCAATTCCCTGTTTAGGAGTTGCTGAACTGATTGGTCAACTGATTGGTCGACTGGACCAGTCAACCAATCCACTCGACCAATGGGTTCTGTCTTTGGTAATTAGGTCTTGCTTGCTCTATTTAAGTCCAATCTCGAGTCTACTTCGTATTTTCTGCCTCCAAACACTTTGGAACGAACCAAAGACCTCTGCAAGTCATCTCCCTTGCATCCTTGGTGTTTTTCTTGACGGATCTTCGTCAAAACTCTTCCTCTTGCATCAAAGGTATGTCTACACTCTCTTCTTCTCCTCCATCTCTGTTTTTCTTTCCTTTTTGAGTTGAGACAGTAGAGGAGATGCTGCATTCTCTGTTGCAAACATCTCTGGACTTGTCTCTCATGATCTTCCTAAGGATTAATGGCTAATGCAATGATCTTAACCATGATCATTGCAAGCTTTTGAAGGAATCATGATCAAATCATGATCTTGTCTTTGTTCATCTTTTGATTTAAATTCTGATCTTCTTAGATCTACTATATTGATCATGTTAGTAGTCAACTGCTGTGTTTTCTTTACATGATCCATGATCTATCAATCTCTAGTTGTTTCTCTTCTACCATACCATGCTTTCTTCATGAATCGTGATAGTTACATCTATGGTAGGTTTTGTTTCCTTATTTAGATTTATGCTCTTAGGTCTATTTTCTTGAAGATCTAAGTATGCCTTCCATGATATCTTTATCTAAATCAATGATTCATTCTCCTATTGTTCTTGTCTATGATTTCTATATTGAATTCTTCAAGAACCATGATTGATCTAATTATGGTAACTTTTTGTTTCCTAATTTGTAACTTGAAGACTTGATTCGATTAGTGTTTTGAGGTCCTCTATATGTTAGGATACTACCAATGTAGTTTACCCCTTGTTTAGTACCCTTTTGAACCACCAAATTCGGATCTTATTTCTTAAAACTCTGATTTTGTAGGCCACTGTCTTCATTGGTCGACGGGGGCAGTAGACCAATCCAATCGACCAATGAGTACAGCAACTCCAGATTTGGTCTGTTTTGGATGTTTTGATATCTTTTCTGTTAGGGATCTTTCCTAATATGTTGTATACACTTGTTTAGGACCTTCTTCTCAAGTTTGTCAAGATCTTACTTGATTTCTTAGGATTCCTTTGCAAGTTATAAAAGGTAAGGATGGTTACTTCTTTAACAACATAAATTGCATATCTTAGTTTCTATATTTGAATCTTGTTAATTTATTTCTTTAATTAGATTCTTATAATGTTATACTACTGTGGTACTGTCTTGATATCAGTAGCATTACTTATTTATATTGAATTGACTCATGTATGATTTACTTACCAGTTATATACAAGTTGATTGTAATTATTGATTTCTTTCCATATATGAAGTTACCATATATGTGATGTTATGAATTGATGCTTGTGTATGCTTAAGTATGGTTTGGAAAGGAGAGGTGTCCTTTTGACACTTCTGTCCTTGGACTACTACGGGAATATTATGGGATGTTTCCGGAGATGCCCTCTGGACACCTTCCTAAACTGTTGGATGACATATTTAGGACTGTCTAGTAGTGTTTGGCTAGGATGTCCCGTTATGTCAGACCCTAATCGGAGGGGTATTGAGACCGAACGACTCGTGGTAGCAATGGGGATTCATGGGCGCTCAAGACCGGTAACCAACCCGTGAGAGGACAGGAATCACATTGTGGGGGCCATTTATTGGTAGGGTTGCATATGGATAGACTTGGGCTCACGGGCGCTCAAGACCGGTAACCAACCCGTGAGGGAACGTGAGAGCTTCCCGTTTACCATATGTGGATGACCAATAGGGTTGATGAGTCCGTAGTCAGGGACTATGAGGACTCTAGTGTGAAGGATACCGGAAAGGATCGTCAGGGACGAGGAATGGACGTATCTAGATCTGACTTGATGTAACTAAGTAGAAGACTTGCATTTGGCTAGGCTTAACCCTGAAATGCGCCGGTACTTAGACCAATGGTGATGTGAGAGAGTGGTGACCTATACCCCCAGCCATGGAATGTCCCGAGGGATGCCGGACCCATTACCAACTGATGATGAGTGAATGAGACTTTCCTAAAGAAGTACGGTGCTATGACTTAAAGCATGTCTGCCAATAGAGACCAGCATATATAGAGTTAGATTCATACATTCATTGTTTGTCTCATACCATATTGCATTTATGTTTGTTTTGTAATCCTGCCATTTACGTTATTATGGATTTAACTGCCTTACTGAGTTTCTTTGAAACTCATTCCTTTTTGTACAATGTTTGTTAGACTATTCTACAGGTTCTGAATATCATGGCTGCTCGTATGAAGAAGCGCAAGGAGAAGAGGCATATCTCCAGGAAAGTGATTGCGGTTACGACAATTACACTGAAGATCCCACGAGTGGTTATGCTCCGTACGATGCTTAGTCCGACCATAGAGTGGAAGCGCCCTTGTGCCATTTATGAGATTTATACTTATAGGGATATTGTCTATAAGATTGAGAACAATTTAGTTACCTTTTGTACCTGCTATTGGGATTAGATTCTATCCTGTTTATTCTCTTTTAGAACTACTTTTCTGCTAGTTGTAGAGTGGGATTTCGCCTCACTTTACTTATCTGATTTAGATACTCTGATTATATTTAGTACTCTGATTTATATATATGATTCATTCTTTCCTTATTTGGATCTATGGTTTATCTTTCGCACATCGATTATTATTGTTCATGATTATGTTATTGTTTACGTGGGAGGTTGATTACTCGATACCTGATATTCGGGCTGTGGATCACACTCTCGGGTATGCCAGTTAGGGTACCGGCTGGGAGGATGTGACACACCCGATGCAAGAATACCTCCAATCGTCGCACCGCCATTGTGATAATGGATGTATTACTGATTTATTGGAAACAGTGAATTTTGTAGTAAGCCTTAAAGAAATTTGTTAAGTTTCGAAGCTATTTGCTAAAATGATTATCAGGTTGATACTACAAATAATGGTAAAAGTGAATATCTATGCATTACTACAAAAGTGTTAGACATTTTCTCCCAGTTTATACTACACGAATATTCGCATGGTTGAAACACATGCTAGAGTAAATCAAAAGAACATTGATTCTTATAGTTTTATTATTTGGCATGACCGGTTGGACCATTCCGGATCAAGTATGATGCGAATAATTATTGAAAATTCAATTGGTATCTATTGAAGAACCAGAAGATTCTCCAATTAAGTGAATTTTCTTGTACTATTATTCTCACGGAAAAAATATTATTAGATATTCATCAACTAAAGTTGAGATTGAACATTCTACGTTTTTTAAACGTATAGAGAGTGAAATATATTGGCTCATTTACCCATCATATGGACCATTCATTTACCCATCATATGGACCATTCAGATAATATATAATTTTAATAGATGCATCTATAAAGTGGTCACATGTATGTTCATTATGAACTCGTAATTTGGTATTTACGAGATTGTTTGTTCAAATAATGAGATTAAGAGCATAATTTATGGATTATAAGATTAAAACAGTTTGTCTTGATAATGCTAATGAATTTACATCTCAGGCTTTATGATTAATGTATAACAACTGAGATCACAGTTGAATGTCTGTTGCTCATGTTTATATCCAAAATGGTTTGGTAAATTCATTTATTAAATGTCTCCAAGTAATAGCTAAACCATTGTTTATGAGAACAAAGCATGATTTGTACGCATCAGGCCAAAAAGTTGTCATAAATTCTCCCTATTACAATTGAGTTATGGTCAAAAGCTAAATATTTCTCATCTTAAAATATTTAGATGTGCGGTTTATGTTCCAATTGCTCCACCACAGCGCACAATGATGAGTCCCTAAATAAAGTTGGGAATATATGTTGGATATGAATCTCCTTATATAATTCAATATCTTGCCAATGATAGGAGATCTATTTAAAGCAATACTTGCTAAATATTATTTTGATGAATTAGTTTTTCCAACATGAGGGGGAGAGAATAAACCGTTGGAAAAAGAGATTGATTGTAATGCATTATCATTATCTCATTTTAGATCATCGCACTGAGCAATGTGAACTTGAAGTTTAAAGGATAATGCATTTATTAAATATTATGAATTAACTGTCAGATTTGCTGATCTACTAAGAGTTACTAAATCTCATATTCCAACTACAAATGCTCCAATTAAAATTGATGTCCCAACAGGACAATCTATCAGTGCAAATGAAATTAAACCACATTTAAAAACGTGGAATATCAATCGGTTCCAAGGATAAAATCATAGAAAAAGGAAATGAGCAAATGATCAAGATAGTCATACTATGGAGACAATTGATTATGAAAATCCTGAAGAAATAACTTCCTATAAAACCCCAGAAGAGGTTCAGGTACCTGAAAATAATGAAGAGATCTCGATTTGTTATGTCATTGTAGGAAAAAGATGGAATTGAAAATATAAAGTTGTCGACAACATTTTTGCATATTATATTATTATTGAAATAATGCAATAAGATAAGGATCTTGAACACAAATTTGTTGATGAAAGTAAATGAATAAATGATTGGCCAAAATGTAAAGACACAATTCAAGCAGTATTGAATTCGCTTTTTGAAAAATTAAAGTTTTTGGACATGTAGTCCAACATCTGGAAGGTATAAAGCCGTGGGGGTACAAATGAGTTTTCGAGCGAAAAATGAAATGAGAAAAAGAATGAAATTGTGATATATAAAGCATGAATTATGTCACAAGAATCTTCGTATGTCACAATCACCTTCAGATATTTTATTAATCTGGTAGTATATGAAAATTTTGACATGCGTCTATTGGATATTTTTACAGTCTATTTATATGGTTTACTCGAGTGTGAAATTTATATGAAAATCCCTGAAGGATTCGAAATGATTGAAACATATAAAAATTCCTAGGAAGTTTGTTCAATAAGGCTTCAAAGATGATCAAGGCATATATGGTATAATCTCTTTAGTGGATATTTACTAAATGAAAAGTATAAACATGATCCAATTTATTATTGTGCCTTTATTAAAGGATAATGATCTAATTTTAATAAGTGTATAAGATGATGATTTAAATATCATTGGAACTCCTGAAGAGCTTCCAAAAGCAGTATATTATTTGAAGAAGGAATTTGAAATGAAAAATTTTAGAGAGACAAAAGTATTGATCATTTGATGAATAGAATATTCGTTCATCAATTAACTTCTATAGAGAAAGTTTTGAAGCGATTTTACATGGATAAAATAAATCCATTGAGTACTCCAATGGTTGTAAGATCATTTAGCATAAATAAAAGATTCATTTCAACTCCATGAAAACATGAAGAACTTATTGGTCTTGAAGTACCATATCTAAGTGCAATTGGGGCATTAATGTATCTTGCAATAATACACAATCGGATGTAGCATTTTTTATAAGTGTATTAGCAAGATTTATCTCTTCTACGAAGACACTGAAATATTATAGAACATACATTTCAGCATATTCGAGAAATTATTGACATGATATTATTTTATGAATGTAGACATCATCTTACTTGTTATGCAAATGTAGAATATTTATCTGATCTACATAAAACTAGATCTCAAACATGCTATTTATTTACAGGTAAAGGTTAGCTATTTCATGGCATTCAACAAAACAAACTATAGCTGTCACTTCTTCAAATCATGTAGAGATAATAGTGATTTATGAAGTAAGTCGACAATATATTTGGTTAAGATCAATGATACAACAGATTCATGAAGCATACAATCTTCTACTAGAAGAAGGAATTTCAACAATATTATATGAAGATTATGCTGCATGCAAAGCTCAATTGAAGGGATGATACATCAAAGGAGATAGAACGAAACATATTTCACCGAAATTCTTCTTCACTCATAATCTTCAACAAAATGGTAAAATTGATGTTCATTGAATTCGTGCAATTGATAATTTGATAGATTTACTTACTGATGCATTGCTTACTTCAAAGTTTGAGAAGTTGGTACATGGTATTGGAATGTAAATATTCAAAGATACTCAATGATGTTATCATCAGGGGGAGTAAAATACGTGCTGCACTCTTTTTCCCTTCACCAAGGTTTTGTCCCACTGGGTTTTCTAGGTAAGGTTTTTAATGAGGCAGCTACCAATACGTATTATTTAGATATATATATTCTTTCTCCTTCACTAAGATTTTTTCCCATAGGGTTTTTCTTAGTAAGGTTTTAACAAGGTACATTATCTATTGATGAACATCCAAGGGGGAGTGTTATAAATAATATTTATTTATGTTTATCCATTAACCTCAAAGAGATTGTACTTCCAATTGAAGATCTCAACTTCCTCAGGATGCAATCTTGGTGATTCACATTCTCATATCATTGAAGATCTTAGCCATCTCATTACACAATGTTGGCAGTCAATATTTCCATTCTATACACCTTCTATCTTGGACAACAATCTATCATTCCATATGAAGATCATCTTATTGTATGTGAGAATTATATATTGTATTTATTTGTAGACTCTGATATTATTATATCAGAGAAGATGCTAGTTCCATTATAAATATGTAATGACTACCTCAATAGAAGTGCTGAACTGATCTTGTCTTTCATATTTGTATTCTATATTTTCTCTTTATTTTATAACAATATATTATTTATATAAGTTTTAAAAACATTAAAACTCCATATCCCTAGTTTTGTTTTAGGGCTCTTGTTTGAGTCTTATCTATATAAGACTTGTCTCGATGTAAAGATTTCGAACAAACGATTTTGGCAATTCGGTTTTTACAAGGTAACCTAATTCACCATATTTGTTAAGTATCACATCGAATGGAGCTAATGATAATATTGATATATAAACATCGATTGCTCCTAAGTGGGGTGTATGCCGGTAAAGAGTTATATGGATCACGCGCATGTGCTAAGCTGGGCCAAGTTGGGCTTGGTTGAGGCCATGGTCCCTAGACCCTAGTCCAACTAGGCCATGAGAGATATATAAATTAATAATAATAATTAATTAATATTAAATGTCTATGATAGGATGTGGGCAATGTGAAACCCAGCCCTAACCCTAGTCCGGAAACTTTGTTATTTGTAGGTCTAGTGACCCGAAGTAAGGCAAGAAGTCATCTTTGGGCCATTTCTGTTGAAGACTTGATGGCTGGATTGGAATCCATGAGTGTTGATGCCAGTGTCCCAATGGTGGAAACTGGACCCGGATGAGGATTGGATTAGTTGATGGTCTTGGAGTGGTCTCTGTATTGATTCAAAGGCATTTCTAACTCCTAGGTATGCCACTTTAGAGGTGTGCAAAACCCCTTGATGTTTGGACTTGATCTGAGCCTTCAATTCCCTATTTTGAAGTTGTTGTCTTGATTGGTCGACTCATTGGTCGATTGGACCAATCGACCAATTGATTCTGTTTTTGAAATTTGAATCCTGTCTCTTCTATTTAAGTCTAATCTCGGGAATACTCCGCCTCCTCTGCCTCCTAAGCCTCTGGAACGAGTTAGAACCCTAATCTAACCCATTCCCTTGCATTCTTTGGTGATCTCTCGCAAAGACTTGAAGAATTCTTCATCCTCCTACAGCAAAGGTATGATTTCACTCACTCTTTCTTCTATCTCTGGTTTTCTTTCTTTAATTCTGTTCTTCGTTGAGATCAGGAAGAAGATGATGCACTCTTGCAACCATCTATTCCATGATCTCATCATGTTCTTTAAGATCCATGATCATCATCATGATCTTAACCTCAGCCAGTGGAATCTTCGAAACCCTAACCCTAATCCTTTGAAACCCTAACCTGTGAGATCGTCTGGAGAGCTTTTGGTAACCTCCCTTGTGAAGGAAAATCCTCTTGGGTAATATTGTGTTAACCTAAACTTCATCATTGAATGACCCTTCTTGTTATTTTTGGCTAACAATTTATCTCCCTTCATCCAGAGCTCTCAATTAATTTCCGAGGGAACCAAAAAGGGTAAAACCCTAATTTCTTGGGTAAGATCAAGAACCTCTAGTTTGATCATGGTAACCCAATCAATGTGTTTTCTTTACTATATCTGTAATCCTCATATCCTAGTTCTTGAATCTTTGATTATAATATTTTTCCCTCATAATCTATGTTTAACCTAGTAGGTTAACCTTTGTGTTCCTATGTTATAATTTGGGAACTTGATTTGATTTGTGATTTGATATTCTCTATACCCTAGAATACTACCATGATAATTCCCCTCTGATTTGTACCCTTTTTAACCATCGAATTCGGTTCTTGATTCTCAAAATTCGGATTCTTGCAGGCCACTGTCTGCATTGGTCGACTCATTGGTCGATTGGTCTAGCAGACCAATCAATCGACCAATGAGTACAGCAACCTCATTCTTGGTCTGTTTCGATTGATTTATGCTCTTTTCCTTTATGCATCTTTCCTAACATGTTGTGTGCACTTGTTTAGGACTGTCTTCTCAGGTTTAGTCAAGATCATACTTGATTCTTTAAGATCCTATCCAAGTTAGAAGGTAAGGACAGTTAATTCCTTAACTACATAGATTGCTTGTTCTCTGGTTTCTACTTTATAAAACTATGAGATTACCTACTGTTATTGTATTTTAATTCTGATCTCCTACTTTGGGAACAGTAGCACTTGTTTATATTGTCTTTTTATTATTCATGATATATGAGTTACTGATTATTGCCTAATTTGATTTCTGCTTTTACATTCTCTTGTATATGATGAACTGTTGGTTGTGTAGTCATGACTGTTTCGAGAATGTGTTTGCTTAAGTTTGGTTTGGGATTGGGGAGTATCCTTTTGATGCTTCTATCCTTGGACATCGGAGGGAATAGTATGGGATGTTCTCAAAAGATGCCCATCGACACTTTCCCGAATCAATGGTTGTCATACCTAGGGATGTCTAGCAGGGTTTGGCTAGGATACACCCCTGTTATATCAGGCCCGATTCGGAAGGGTATTGAGACCGAACGACCCGTGGTAGCAATGGGGATTCACGGGCGCTCAAGACCGGTGAGTTATATCCGTGAGAGGATGGGAATCACATTGTGGGGACCATTTATTGGAGGGTTGCATATGGCTAGACTTGGGCTCATGGGCGCTCGAGACCGGTGAGTTATATCTGTGAGAGGACATGAGAGCTTCCCGTTTACCATATGTGGATAACCAATAGGGTTGATGAGTCCGGTGAGTAATATCCGTGACTCTAGTGTGAAGGATACCGGAAAGGATCCCGAGAGGGGAGGAATGGAAGTATCTGGAACTGACTTGATGTAACTGACTAGATGACTTGCATTGGGCTAGGCTTTTCCTTGACATGCGCCGGTACTTATGCCAAATGGTTGTGAGAGAGTGTGTTGACTTAACCCCCTACCATGGTTTGTCCGAGAGGGATGCCCGTACCCACTACCAACAGGAGCCGTATGTGTGACCTACCCAAAGAAGTACGGTGCTATGACTTAAAGCATGTCTACCATAGAGACCAGCATACATAGAGTTTAGATGCATTCATACTTTATCTGTTTCATACTGCATTGCATCATGTTATGTTTTGCCACATGTTATCTATGATTTTATGGATTAACTACCTTACTGAGTTTCTTCGAAACTCATTCCTTTTTTATATTCTTTGTTTAGATTATCCTACAGGTACAAATTATTATGACGAGCAGTATAGTGAAGTGCAAGCCGATGAAGCGTATTACACGCAAGGTGCTGGCGACGATCAAGATTACTCTGATGATCCCCCGGCGGATCAAGCTGCGTACTACTTTTGAAAACAGCATAGAGTTAGAACGGATTCATTGGATTGATGAAGTCCATACTTATGAAGACGTTATCTATAAACTAGAAGACGCTTGATCTTAGTTTATTTCTTAGTACATTTGTTTCAGTTGTAATTCCTTTTGACTTTCATACTACGTTCCGCTATATTGGTGAAGTGAGTTTCCGCCTCACTTTACTCTTTTTGATATCATTGGATATCTAGTATCTTTTCCGCACTCGATTGCATCCAAATCGATTATCCATTATTGTTTTGAACCTTTGTTTATAATATTAAACCTTGATTATTTCCTGTTTATGATTATGTTATTGTATATGTGGGAGGATGATTTCCTCGATACTTGATCTTTGGGGCTGTGGATCACACTCTCGGGTATGCCAGTTAGGGTACCGGCTGGGAGGATGTGATAGATTGGTATCAGAGCCCAAAGTTCAAGGAAATCCTAACCACGTAAAAACAATAATGAGAACATTCCTGAGTCATAGATCCAGAAGTGACTCATCTACTCTTAGAAGTGAATAATAGAACAGTTGGACTAGAAATTATTAATGAAGCATAACTTAATACTTCTGAATAATGCACAATAATTATACTTAACTAATTGTCACTTAATGCAATAAAAGAAAAGTGCATAATACACAATAATAAAGTGAAACAAAGAGAACTTCATTAACTTTAAGAAAAGTTTTACAACGACTACATCTGAAAAGCATAAAAGAAAATCCTAGTACAGTCT
The DNA here is from genome assembly GCF_041222555.1 of Hakea prostrata. Taxonomy (NCBI): domain Eukaryota; kingdom Viridiplantae; phylum Streptophyta; class Magnoliopsida; order Proteales; family Proteaceae; genus Hakea; species Hakea prostrata. The sequence goes on from NW_028291127.1 coordinate 48,682, forward strand.
ATCTAGGTGATCTCCTCTGATCTCTGTAAGCTCGGAACTCCTCTGAAAGCTGAGTCACCTGATACTCTATCCTATCCTGTCGTGACTCCATCCTCTCATATAGCTGCTCCTGTCTGACCTCCATCCTCTCCAGCATGGAAGTCATCGATCTCATCTGTGCACTGAGATCCGAAGTCTCTGGAACCGCATGAGAAGGACCACCTGTCTCGAAGTGCGAGGAAGGGAAATCGTGATGCTCCGGCACGGTCTCGTGCATCTCAGTATCATCTCCGGCCTGATCATCATCACTGTCAGGACCGATATCCTCTCCACCATCCTCTGACTCCTGCTCATCCTCTGTTTCATCATCCTCCTCACCCTCTGGACCAGGAGATCTCACTGTCTGTGTCAGTCCCATCTGACGTACCATCCTAGTCCCCATGACGTATCCTCGTGGACCAGTGTCCACTGGTGTATCCTCGAAACTGACCCCGAAATGCCTGAAGATCAAAGTCAGTAACCTTCCATAGCAAAGATTCCGCATGCTAGGCCGCAGAACCAGATCCAACATGACCTGCTATATGATGTAGGAAAGGTCGATCTCGAAGCCCATGTAAATCCGGTAGATGACTATGGCCTCCATCACTGTGACCCTATGGTGATGTCCAGCCTTCGGCATGATGTTTCGACCGACGATGCGACCGATAACTCGTGCAGAATCTGTCATCTGTCCATCTGTTCCTAGGAGTGAAGCACCGGCGGCTGTCCCACAGTGTGTTGCATATCTCGCGCAACTCGTATGGCATCAAGTAGCTATCTATATCTGCTCCTGCAGGTATCCATACGCACTGATCTGGGTAGTGAGGGACCCGCAAGATCTCGGCTAGTGATCTGGTGGAAAAGCGAATCTGAGTCTGGAAGACCCTGCTCCTGAGGACAAGTCTAAGTGGATGCCCTGGACCTCTAGCCTCCTCGGTGTAAGTAAGGTTGCTGAAGAACAACCTCACTAGCTCAGGATATACAGGCAGATTATCTGTGAAGAGATGAGTCCACTGCAAGGTGTCAAACCTCTGCTATATCCTAAAGACTCGGAGCTGGCGAAGGTGTAATAGACGTCCTAGCTCGATCTGGCAGTAGCTAAAGTAGGCCTCATACAGGAACTCGGCCTGTGGAGTGTCGAAGCGCTCTGGTCTTCGGACATACTGTTTAGGCTCTGAAGGAACCTGACCTCTACCTCTGAGTGCCCCTACTATGCGACCTCTACCTCGTCCGCATACTCCTCTTGGCATAGTGAATATCTATAGAAGATACAATGACATTGTTGGTTAAGTGCTATTTCAAGATTTAAGCCAAAAGGGTATTTTCGTAATTTTTCAGAAAATTTCAAATTTGGGGGAAATTTGATTTGAAGATACTAGCATGTGCATAATACTTGGAATTGCATGTCTATGAAATTTATTTGATGAAATTCGATCGAAAACTTGATCTAAAGCGAAAAATTCAGCAAGAAGGAATTTGGGGATTTTGCATTCTAGGTCAAAATTGAATTTTTGAAAAGTTGAAATTGGTTAAATCAAACTATATGGACATATCTACAGTATCATTTTGAGCATGTAGCAATTGATTTCATGCGAAAACTCCAAGCGGTTTGTGAGAAATTGAAAATTTTCTAAAGTTAACGATTTCGGTACGAAAACCTTGCGAGAAGTGCAAGAAGGTGTTAGAACTTGTTGTCTATGCATGGCATTGTGTTTAAAACCTAGGGAATATGTTTCTAAGTATTCCTAAACATGATTTCTAACAATGGATACAAGTAAAACATGGATTTGATTGAAATGCAAGCATGAGAAGATGAAAGTAAAAGAGAAAATGTTAGTTTTACCTTGTGTTTGATGAATGTGAGTTGTGGTGTTGTTGTTGAAGCACTTGAATCACCCAAGGATGCTTGGAAGAACCTTAGAAGATGTTTCCCCAGAGCTCACTCACTTGTGGAAGATGTTAAAATGAAGTTTGGATGTGAAAATGGGGCTTATAATGTGAATTTTCGTATTCTGTGAGCATTGGTCGACTCATTGGTCGATTGGGTCAATCGACCAATCAACCGACCAATGGACCCAGTAACTCCAATTTTGGTTGAAATGTTGGAAAATGTGATTTTTGTCCTATGAATTGTTGTTGGATGACTAAATGGATGTATTTGAGCATGATTTAAAATTTTCAAATCATTTGGACATGTTGATTGTATTGAAACTTCGAAATTTGGTATTTTGACGTTTCCGGTTCTTGCAGAATGGTTACTCTGAGAAGTGGGCGTGGCGAATCCAGTGGTCATGGAAGTGGTCGTGGTGAGATACCTGAAGGTGGTCATGATCAGCAGACTGGTGACCAAGGTACCCATGACATACCAGGTGCCCCGAATGTCGGAAGCTTTCATGATATTGCCAACATCATGGGCAATATGATGCAACAACAAAGCAGCCCGTTTAATCAGATGTTGACGGGTTTCATGACACCTTGCATAATGAGACTCGTGTTGGTGTTAATGTGAATCCTCATGCCGCAGTTTCGGAATGCGGGTGGCCTTGCTGGAACTCCTCATACTCATCTGATGGAGAGTTTTCTGAAGATGCAAGTGCCCAGCTTTACTGGTGTTACCAAGGATCTCTTGTTCCCTAACAAGTGGATTCGTGAGTTGGAAAAGACTTTTCGTCATCTGCAATGCTCCGAAGCTCAAAAGATTTTGTTTGCTGAACAGAAGTTGCAGCATGAAGCCGATGCTTGGTGGACTTCCACTCGGCTGTTTTTTGGAAGGTTTGCATGCAGGTGTTGTAACTTGGGATTTGTTCAAAGAGGCTTTTTGCATGAATTATTTCCCTGAGGCGGTGAAGGATGCGAAGGAATCTGAGTTCATGGTTCTCGCACAAGGATCCTTGTCTGTGTTAGAGTACCAACAGAAGTTTGAGGAACTTCATTTCTTTGCTCCTGATTCTCTGAAGCCTGATATTGCTAAGGCGAAGAAGTTCTTTAAGGGATTGCGCCTGCCATTAAAGGCTATCTCACTTGTCCCGACCTATAGTGAGCTATGCCCAAGTGGTGCGAGAACTCGAAGAAGTTGGAAGAAAATGAAAAGGAGAATGCTCGCGTGCAAAGGCCTTGGCAATCTAGAAACCCTGGTTTGGTGGATCGTAATGATCGGCGCTTTGTGAGACCTACACCCTATCCCACTCTTGCTTTTCAGCCTAGGAGTATAGGTCAAAGCCCTGGTTTTCGACAGCCTGGTCAGTTTCAGTATGGCGGGAATCGACCACCAGTGAATGCAAGTGCTAGGCCATTGAATGCGAATCCTAAGCCTTTTGTTCAGAAGCCTCTGTTGCAGCTTCTCCGGTAGGACCGAGCAATCTTGTTTGCTTCTACTGTAAGCAGTCCGGTCATTTTGCTCGCGATTGTCCGAAGAAGCCTGTCCAGCAGCCTATCCCAGTGGTGAAGAGTGCTCCTGCTCCTCCCTCTGGTAGAGTGTTCAATATCTCTAGTACTGAGCAAGATGGAAGCCATGATGTGATCACAGGTACATTGTCAGTCGCTTCTTTTCCTGCATTTGTTTTATTTGATACGGGTGCATCTCATTCGTTCATATCATCTGCATTCATTAAGAAGACTGACCTAATCCCTGAGAAATTGTCTAGTTGTTTATTGATTAGTACACCTATTGGTCCTATTGTGAAACTAGATAAAGGATTAGTTAAATGTCCTGTGTTGGTTGGTAAGATGAATTTGGAAGCTAATTTGGTACTTCTTGATATGAAAGACTTCGATGTTATTTTGGGAATTGACTGGTTAACAGCCCACAAAGCTGTATTTCTTTGCTCCTCGAGAAAGATTCAGTTCCATACTTGCGTAGGTTCAATTTTTGAATTTCAAGGTGAGAAAAGAAGGGTTTGTAAAAAGATATTGTCCGCACTGATGCAAATCTATACCATAGTAGATGATGCTTCTTCTAAAGGCAAGAGAAAAGTGGAGAAAAGAGTTGACGAAGTCAAGGTTGTCTGTGACTTTGTTGATGTCTTCCCTGATGATCTATCGGGAGTGCCTCCAGATAGGGATGTTGAGTTTTCTATTGATCTCGTCCCTGGTGCCGCTCCGATATCTAAGGCTCCGTATAGGATGGCTCCTACTGAGTTAAAAGAGTTGCAAAACCAGTTAAATGAGCTCATTGAAAGAGGTTTCATACAACCTAGTGTGTCACCTTGGGGAGCTCCGGTCTTGTTCGTCAAGAAGAAGGATGGTAGTATGCGTCTGTGCATTGATTACCGTGAGTTGAATAAGTTGACTATCAAGAATAGATACCCGCTGCCCCGGATTGACGATCTCTTTGATCAATTGAAGGGTGCAGCTGTGTTCTCAAAGATTGACTTAAGGTCTGGATATCACCAGTTGAAAGTGAAGTCAAGTGATATCTTCAAGACAACTTTCCCGAAAAAGGTACGACCATTATGAATTCCGAGTCATGCCTTTTGGATTGACTAATGCTCTTGCTGTGTTCATGGACCTCATGAACCGAGTCTTTCATGATGTGCTCGATAAGTTTGTGATTGTCTTCATTGATGATATTCTGATTTATTCGAAAAGTGAAGAAGAGCATGAAAGGCATCTAGATTTCACTTTGCAAAGACTACGAGAAAAGAAACTTTATGCTAAGTTTAGCAAGTGTGATTTCTGGCTCAAGAGTGTAGTATTCCTCGGCCATGTGGTTTCTGCTGAAGGTATTCGTGTTGATCCTGAAAAAGTCCAAGCGATTCTTGATTGGGAAAGACCGAAGACTGTAATGGAAATAAGAAGTTTCCTTGGTCCAGCGAGTTACTACAGAAGGTTTATTGAGAACTTTTCTCGGTTAGCTGCTCCTATGACTAAGTTAACCCGGAAAGAAGAGAAGTTTGTTTGGTCTGACGCTTGTGAGAAGAATTTCCAAGAATTGAAGGATAGACTGACAAGTGCCCCGGTTTTGACTATACTTGATAGTTCTGGCGGTATGACAGTCTATACTGATGCGTCGAAGATTGGTTTGGGTTGTGTACTTGATGCGGCACGGTAAGGTTGTAGCCTATGCCTCTCGGCAATTGAAGGATTATGAGCGGAATTACCCCACTCATGATTTAGAGCTTGCCGCTGTTGTTTTTGCTTTGAAGATTTGGAGACATTACCTCTATGGTGAGAAAATTGCCATATTCACGGATCATAAGAGTTTGAAATACTTCTTTACCCAGAAAGAGTTAAACATGAGGCAAAGAAGATGGTTGGAACTAGTCTCTGATTATGATTGTGATATTCAGTATCATCCTGGTAAGGCAAACGTTGTTGCTGATGCTCTTAGTAGGAAGATTCAGAAGAAGGTTTTGGATTTGAATGCTTTGAGTCTACCCTTGTTGTCTTCTATTGAGAGTTTTGATTTGGAAGTTGTTCCTGAGAATTCTGCTGTTGTTCTTTCTGCTATGACGGCAAGGTCTGGTCTTAGAGATAAGATTGTTGCTTTGCAGAGTTCTGATCTAGAACTTAAGGACAAAGTTGAGAAGATTTCTTCGAATCCTGAGTCGGATCCCGACTTTGGTATATCTTTGGATGGTGCTTTATTGTTTAGAGGTAGATTGTGTGTGCCAGCAAATGAAGATCTTAAGAAGGAAATATTGAAGGAAGCACACCAATCAATCTTTACAGTACACCCTGGAAGCACCAAGATGTACAAGGACTTGAAGGAACATTTTTGGTGGATTGGTTTGAAGGCCGATGTTGATGACTTTGTTGCCAAGTGTGAGACTTGCCAGCGTGTGAAAGCCGTTCATCAACCTCCATTTGGATTGCTTCAGCCCCTTCCTATTCCTAATTGGAAGTGGGAAGATATCTCTATGGACTTCGTGACTAGCTTGCCTCGGACAAGTAAAGGCAATGACACTGTGTGGGTGATTGTTGATAGGTTGACCAAATCAGCCCATTTCATTCCTATGAAGATCACTCATACTTTGGATAAGCTAGCTAGACTTTATGTGGATAATGTGGTTCGTCTACATGGTGTGCCAATGAGTATTGTGTCCGATCGTGATCCTAGGTTCACCTCAAGGTTTTGGAACAGTTTACAAAAGGCCTTGGGAACCCAATTGAACTTGAGTACAACTCATCATCCACAGTCAGATGGACAATCTGAGCAGACAATTCAGACTTTGGAAGACATGCTCAGATCTTGCGTGGTGGATATGGGTGGAAATTGGGATGAACACTTAGCTTTGGTTGAGTTTGCCTATAAACAGTTATCAAGCAACGATAGGCATGGCTCCGTTTAAGGCTTTGTATGGTTGCACTTGTAGAACACCATTGTATTGGACTAGAGACGGGTGAAAGAAAAGTCTTAGGTCCTGAAATGATTGAAGCTACGAGCGCAATGGTGGATATGATAAGAGAAAGGATTAAGTCTGCTCAGTCAAGACAGAAATCCTATGTTGACAAGAGAAGGACTGATCTGGAATTTCAAGTTGGAGAGAAAGTTTTCTTGAAGGTTTCACCAATGAAGGGTGTGATGAGATTTAATGTTAAAGGAAAGCTTAGCCCTCGTTTCATTGGACCTTTTGAGATTTTGGAAAAGGTTGGACCCGTTGCTTATCGATTGGCATTACCTCCGACTATTGCTGTTGTGCATAATGTGTTCCACATTTCGATGCTCCGGAAATATGTTGAGAATCCGGAACATGTCTTACAGCAAGCACCTGAAGGACTTAGTGCTGATCTTACCTATGATGAAGAGCCAGCTGAAATTTTGGATAAGAAAGACAAGCAATTGCGGAATCGCACCATCCCTTTGGTAAAGATTCGTTGGAAGGACCATACCCCTAAAGAAGCTTCTTGGGAGAAGGAAGAAGATATGAAGGAGAAGTTTCCTCACCTCTTTGGAAGCATAGGTACGCTTTCAATTTCAAGGATGAAATTTCTTTAAGGGGGGGAGAATGTGAAACCCAGCCCTGACCCTAATCCGGAAACTTTGTTATTTGTAGGTCCAGTGACCCGAAGTAAGGCAAGAAGTCATCTTTGGGCCATTTCTGTTGAAGACTTGATGGCTGGATTGGAATCCATGAGTGTTGATGCCAGTGTCCCAATGGTGGAAACTGCACCCGGATGAAGATTGGATTAGTTGATGGTCTTGGAGTGGTCTCTGTATTGATTCAAAGGCATTTCTAACTCCTAGGTATGTCACTCTAGAGGTGTGCAAAACCCCTTGATGTTTGGACTTGATCTGAGCCTTCAATTCCCTGTTTTGAAGTTGCTGTCTTGATTGGTCGACTCATTGGTCGATTGGACCAATCGACCAATTGATTATGTTTTTGAAATTTGAATCTTGTCTCTTCTATTTAAGTCTAATCTCGGGAATACTCCGCCTCCTCTGCCTCCTAAGCCTCTGGAACGAGTTAGAACCCTAATCTAACCCATTCCCTTGCATTCTTTGGTGATCTCTCGCAAAGACTTGAAGAATTCTTCATCCTCCTACAGCAAATGTATGATTTCACTCACTCTTTCTTCTATCTTTGATTTTCTTTCTTTAATTACGTTTCTTCGTTGAGATCGGGAAGAAGATGATGCACTCTTGCAACCATCTATTCCATGATCTCATCGTGATCTTTAAGATCCATGATCATCATCATGATCTTAACCTCAGCCAGTGAAATCTTCGAAACCCTAACCCTAATCCTTTGAAACCCTAACCTGTGAGATTGTCTAGAGAGCTTTTGGTAACCTCCCTTGTGAAGGAAAATCTTCTTGAGTAATATTGTGTTAACCTAAACTTCATCATTGAATGACCCTTCTTGTTATTTTTGGCTAACAATTTATCTCCCTTCATCCGATCTCTCAATTATTTTCCGAGGGAACCAAAAAGGGTAAAACCCTAATTCTTGGGTAAGATCAAGAACCTCTAGTTTAATCATGGTAACCCAATCAATGTGTTTTCTTTACTATATCTGTAATCCTCATATCCTAATTCTTGAATCTTTGATTATAATATTTTTCTCTCATAATCCATGTTTAACCTAGTAGGTTAACCTTTGTGTTCCTAGGTTATAATTTGGGAACTTGATTTGATTTGTGATTTGATATCCTCTATACCCTAGAATACTACCATGATAATTCCCCTCTGATTTGTACCCTTTTGAACCATCGAATTCGGTTCTGGATTCTCAAAATTTGGATTCTTGCAGGCCACTATTTGCATTGGTCGACTCATTGGTCGACTAGTCCAGCAGACCAATCAATCGACCAGTGAGTACAGCAACCTCAATCTTGGTCTGTTTCGATTGATTTATGATCTTTTCCTTTATGCATCTTTCCTAACATGTTGTGTGCACTTGTTTAGGACTGTCTTCTCAGGTTTAGTCAAGATCAAACTTGATTCTTTAAGATCCTATCCAAGTTAGAAGGTAAGGACAGTTAATTCCTTAACTACATAGATTGCTTGTTCTTTGGTTTCTACTTTATGAAACTATGAGATTACCTACTATTGTTGTATTTTAATTCTGATCTCCTACTGTGGGAACAGTAGCACTTGTTTATATCATCTTTTTCATTATTCATGTTATATGAATTACTTATTACTGCTTAATCTGATTTTGCTTTTACATTCTCTTTTATATGATGAACTACTAGTTGTGTATGTCATGACTGATCTAGGAATGTGTTTGATTAAGTTTGGTTTGGGATTGGGAGGTGTCCTTTTGAAACTTCTGTCCTTGGACATTATCGAAAATATTATGGGATGTTTCCGGGGTTGCCCATCGACACTTTTCCGAATCAATGGTTGTCATACCTAGGGATGTCTAGCAGTGTTTGGCTAGGATATACCCCTGTTATATCAGACCCGATTCGGAAGGGTATTGAGACCGAACGACCCGTGGTAGCAATGGGGATTCACGGGCGTTCAAGACTGGTAACCAACCCGTGAGAGGACGGGAATCACATTGTGGGGGCCATTTATTGGAGGGTTGCATATGGCTAGACTTGGGCTCATGGGCGCTCAAGACCGATGAAATGATCCGTGAGGGGACATGAGAGCTTCCCGTTTACCATATGTGGATAACCAATAGGGTTGATGAGTCCGTAGTTAGGGACTATTAGGACTCTAGTGGAAAGGATACCAAAAAGGATCGTCAGGGACGAGGAATGGAAGTATCTGGACTTGAGTTGAAGTAACTGAGTAGATGACTTGCATTGGGCTAGGTTTTTCCCTAACATGCGCCAGTACTTATGCCAAATGGTTGTGAGAGAGTGTGTTGACTTAACCCCCTACCATGGTTTGTCCGAGAGGGATGCAGGACCCATTACCAACCGGCTGTCCAAGATACCTTAAATGGTTGAGGGAACCCAAGATATCTAATATGGTTGAGGGTGTGAGCAGACTTTCCCTAAGAAGTACAGTGATATGACTTAAAGCATGTCTACCATAGAGACCAGCATACATAGAGTTTAGATGCATTCACATTTTATCTGTTTCATACTGCATTGCATCATGTTATGTTTTGCCACATGTTATCTATGATGTTATGGATTAACTACCTTACTAAGTTTACTTCAAAACTCATTCCTTTTGTATATTTCTTTTTGTTAGATTATCCTGCAGGTACAGATTATTATGACGAGCAGTACAGTGAAGCGCAAGCCAATGAAGCGTATTACACGCAAGGTGCTGGCGACGATCAAGATTACTCTGATGATCCCCCGGCGGATCAAGCTGCGTACTACTTTTGAAAACAGCATAGAGTTAGAACGGATTCATTGGATTGACGAAGTCCATACTTATGAAGACGTTATCTATAAACTTGAAGACGCTTGATCTTAGTTTATTTCTTAGTACATTTGTTTCAGTTGTAATTCCTTTGACTTTCATACTACGTTCCACTATTTTGGTGAAGTGAGTTTCCGCCTCACTTTACTCCTTTTTGATATCATTGGATATCCGGTATCTTTTCCGCACTCTGATTATATTGATTATTCATTTTTGTTTTGAACCTTGTTTATAATATTAAACCTTGATTTATTTCCTGTTTATGATTATGTTATTGTATATGTGGAAGGATGATTTCCTCGATACATCCACCCAGCCGGTACCCTACCTGGCATACCCGAGTGTGTGATCCACAGCCCCGAAGATCAAGTATCGAGGTAGTCAACCTCCCACATAGACAATAACATAATCATCATGAACATAAATAATCAATGTACAAAGTATAATCCAAAAGATCCAAATAAGGAAAGAATAAATCATATATTATCATAGTACGAAAGACAATCCGAATGTCTAAATCAATAAAGTAAAGTGAGGAGGAATCCCACTCTACAACCAGCGAAAAAGTAGTTCTAAAAAGAAAAGGAAAAGGAATGAAAACTAATCCCAATAGCAGGTACAATAAGTAACTAAATTGTTCTCAATCTTATAGACAACATCTCTATAAGTATAAAGCTCAAAAATGGCGCGAGGGCGCTTCCACTCTATGGTCGGACTAAGCATCGTACGCAGCATAACCACCCGCGGAATCTTCAGTTAAATTGTCGTAACCGCAATCACCTTCTTGGAGATATGCCTCTTCTCCTTGCGCTTCTTCATACAAGCAGTCATGATACTAAGAACCTGTAGAGAAATCTAACAATACATTGTACAAAAGGAATGAGTTTCAAAGAAACTCAGTAAGGCAGTTAATCCATAACAACACAAATGGCAGGATTTCAAAGGAGAGTAAAATGCTATATGATATGAAACACATGAAGCAATATGATTCTAACTCTATGTATGCTGGTCTCTATTGGCAGACATGCTTTAAGTCATAGCACCGTACTTCTTTAGGAATGTCTCATCACACAACGCCTTTTGGTAGTGGGTCCGGCATCCCTCGGGACATTCCATGGCTGGGGGTTAAGTCACCGCTCTCTCACATCACCATTGGTCTAAGTACTGGCGCATGTCAAGGTCAAAGCCTAGCCAGATGCAAGTCTCCTACTCAGTTACATCAAGTCAGATCCAGATACGTCCATTCCTCACCCCGGCAATCCTTTCCGGCATCCTTCACACTAGAGTCCTCATAGTCCCTGACTACGGACTCATCAACCCTATAGGTCATCCACATATGGTAAATGGGAAGCTCTCACGTCCCCTAATGGGTTGGTTACCAGTCTTGAGCGCCCATGAGCCCAAGTCTATCCATATGCAACCCTACCGATAAATGGTCCCCACAATGTGATTCTTGTCCTCTCACGGGTTGGTTATCAGTCTTGAGCGCCCATGAATCCCCATTGCTACCACGGGTCGTTCGGTCTCAATACCCCTCCGATTAGGGTCTGACATAACGGGACATCCTAGCCAAACACTACTAGACAGTCCTAAATATGTCATCCAACAGTTTAGGAAGGTGTCCAGAGGGTGTCACATCCGCCCAGCCGGTACCCTAACTGGCATACCCGTGGGAGTGATCCACAGCCCAAAAGATCAAGTTTAGGAACGATCATATCCATTTCGCACAATAACATAATCAAAAGCAAGAACAAATCATAATGTTCAAGTAATTTATAATAAAAGTCAAGAAAGGATCTCAGAAGGATCACTAAAAAAATATTAGAGTGCGGAATAACAAGATACCAAATCAAAAGACAACTGTAGAGTATAGCGGAAATATACCCTACAAACACATGCGGAAGGTAGATCAAAATCTAAATAAAGCTCTAAGCTAATACAAGTAAAGTAAAAGATAAGTCTAGAAGAAACAAAAGAAATCTAATCTACATCTTCAGTCAGCTCTTCTTGCTCTTCAGTCTTCATCTTCTTCACCTTGTGCTTCCTCATACATACCGTCAAAGAAATCCAAACCTGTAGAGAAGTCAAACAACAGATTGTACAAAAAAAGGAATGAGTTTCGAAAGAAACTCAGTAAGGCAAGTTAATCCATAACAACATAAATAACATGGAAGCAAACCATAACAAGATGCAATGCAATATGAAACAAACAATGTATGTATGCATCTAAACTCTATGTATGTTGGTCTCTATGGCAGACATGCTTTAAGTCATAGCACCGTACTTCTTTGGGAAGGTCCGCTCACACCCTCAACCATATAAGATATCTTTGGTTCCCTCACCCATTTAAGGTATTCTTGGGCAGCCGGTTGGTAATGCGTCCTTCATCCCTCAGGACAAACCATGGCAGGGGGTTAAGTCAACACACTCTCTCACAACCATTTGGCATAAGTACTGGCGCATGTCAGGGAAAAGCCTAGCCCAATGCAAGTCATCTACTCAGTTACATCAACTCAGGTCCAGATACTTCCATTCCTCGCCCTGGGCGATCCTTTCCGGTATCCTTTCCACTAGAGTCCTAATAGTCCCAGACTACGGACTCATCAACCCTATTGGTTATCCACATATGGTAAACGGGAAGCTCTCATGTCCTCTTACGGGTTGGTTACCGGTCTTGAGCGCCCATGAGCCCAAGTTTAGCCATATGCAACCCTCCAATAAATGGCCCCCACAATGTGATTCCCGTCCTCTCACGGGTTGGTTACCGGTCTTGAGCGCCCGTGAATCCCCATTGCTACCACGGGTCGTTCGGTCTCAATACCCTTCCGAATCGGGTCTGATATAACAAGGGTGTATCCTAGCCAAACATTGCTAGACATCCCTAGGTATGACAATCATTGATTCGGGAAAGCGTCGATGGGCAACCCCGGAAACATCCCATACTATTTCCGATAATGTCCAAGGACAGAAGTGTCAAAAGGACACCTCCCAATCCCAAACCAAACTTAATCAAACACATTCTCAGATCAGTATGACATACACAACCAGTAGTTCATCATATAAAAGAGAATGTATAAGCAACATCAGATTAAGCAATAATAAGTAATTCATATAACCTAAATAATGAAAAAGATGATATAAACAAGTACTACTGTTCCCACAGTAAGAGATCAGAATTAAAATACAATAACAGTAGGTAATCTCATAGTTTCATAAAGTAGAAACTAGAAAACAAGCAATCTATGTAGTTAAGGAATTAACTGTCCTTACCTTGATTATCGCCGAAGATAATCCAAAGATCAAAGAGAGAGACACCAAACATGGCAAATAAACCCCTAACAAGCATAGATATAACATTAGGAAAGATGCCTAAAAGATCAGAGAGCAAACGAATCAAATCGAGCGAAAATTGAAGCTACTAACTTCATTGGTCGATTGATTGGTCTACTGACCCAGTCGACCAATCAGTCGACCAATCGAGTCAGTATGGGATAGTGAAAACTGTTTTGGCCATAACTTCTTCGTTTGAAGTCAGATTGATCCGAAATTCGAAGGGGAACTTCCTAGGATGTATTAGAATCATATAGGAAGATAAAATCATCAAGTCATGGTCAAAAGATGGGTTCTTGATTTGACCCAAGAAACTAGGGTTAACATAGATCATGAAGGAAATATAGTATGGATCAAGGATAAAGAATTAGAGAATGATATGTTACAATTCTATTAAGGAAAACACATTAATTGGATGTTAACAAGATCAAACAAAGGGTTCTTGGTTTGATCCAAGAGGTTAGGGTTTCACCCTTTTTTTGGCTCCCATGAAAAGGTTGAGAGCACCGGATGAAGGGAAGTAAATTGTTAGTCAAAAATAACAAGAAGAATCATTCAATGATAAAGTTTAGGTTCACATAACTTTTACCCAAGAGGTTACCCTCACATGGGACGTTACCAAAGGTTCTTTGGATGACCACACAAGGTTAGGGTTTCAAGATTAGGGTTTCAAGAATTCAACTGGCTGGGGTTGAGATTATGATGATGATCATAGATCTCAAGGAACAAGATGAGATCATGGAGTGGATGGTTGCAAGAGTGCATCATCTTCTTCCTGATCTCAGCCAAGAACAGATTAAAGAAAGAAAATCAGAGATGGAGAAGAAAGAAAAGAGAGTAGACATACCTTTGCTACAGGAGGATGAAGATTTCTTCAAGTCTTGTGAGAGATCACCAAGGAATGCAAGGGAATTGATTAGATTAGGGTTCTAAGTCATTCCAGAGGCTTAGGAGGCAGATGAGGCGGAGTATTCCCGAGATTTGACTTAAATAGAAGAGACAGGACCAAATTGGTAAATTCAGACACCATTGGTCGATTGATTGGTCTGTTGGTCCAATCGACCAATGAATCGACCAATCAGGACAGCAAGGTTCAAACAGGGATTCAGAGGGCTATACAGAGTCAAATTGAGTGAGGTTTTCTTCTACGAGTCAATCAAGAAGTCTAGTTTTCAGAAATACTTTCAGATCAAGAATTAGAGTTCATTAGGTCTACCAACTAAGCTCATCTTCTTTGATGCGCATGCAGGATTTGACAGACATAGTTCAGCAACTTCGAACAGTGATTTAGAAGGTTATATGGGGTCAAATTGAGTGGAGTTTTCTCCTGGAAGTCCATTAAGAAGTCTAGTTTCAGAAAATATAATCGAATTGAGCACAGGAGTTCATTAGGTATTTCAACTAATTCACCCCTCTTCGGTGCGCAGATTCAGAACAAAACTGATGGCTCTCATGGAAAGGCTAGGGGTAATCAAGATTCACCCTAGGGAAAGAGAAACAAAGAATGCACAATCTGAAAAGGTGTTGGGAAGTTTCTAACAGATAAAAGAACATTAGGGTCTCAGATATGGTTACCTCTCATAAGAGTTGGTTACCTCCCATGAGAGTTACCCATAATTAACTCTTACAAAAACAACCCAAGATAGATAAAGGAACATCTCATTAATATTTCAAAATCAAGAATGGAATTAGGAAGGGTCTACCAATGAGAGGAAAGAATGTAAATAAATTCAAAGGAAATAAATCCTAATATCCCATGGGAAGACTAGGGAGAATAAAGATTCACCCTAGGGAATAAGGATAAAGAAATCATAATAAAGAAAGTCTTGGGGAGGATCCAATGAATTAATAAAAATAGAAGGGTTACCAATTGGTTACCCTCTCATGAGAGTTACCCAAGAATTTCCCCTCAAAATCTTACCCTTTTGGTTTCCAATGGTCCAAGGAAAAACAAGGATCAACTCCTCAATCATGAGGACACAAGGGAAGGTCATGGTAATTGTATGAGACCTTCCCCACAATCATAAAGATAGGTAGAAAATTCAGGGAAAGTATCATCAAGATTTTGGTGGAGTCAAATTCAAGAATCATCGCCATATGGCTTCAAGAACATAGAGTGAATTGGGGAATTCACTCTAGGGCTAAAAGAATTAGAGAAGAGGTCATTACAGCAGTGTAATACGCTTCTCATAATCAGAATATCAGAAGTAGAGAAGAAAGAATGAATTAAAGAAGAAGCGAATTAAATATTAACCTTTTAGAAGAGAAACCGATGAAGAAATCTGAACAGATGCTTGAGGGTCTTCCTTGGCTTCGAAGGAGAGGATCTAGGGCTCTTCCCACGTTCTCCAAAGGTTTAGAACAGATTGTGATTGGAAAACATGGAGTTCCTGCTTTTTAATAGCACAAAGAGTCCAAGAAGTACTAGGATTTCACCAAACTGACCAAATTGACCCTGCTGATTGATTGGTTGCCAAAGAGGAAGATCTAAGGTCCTTTCCACTTTCCATAGAGAGTTAGAAACCTAGTGGGAATGTTTACCACGAAATTAAAAGAAATAAAGCTTTTAAAAACCTTAAAAACAGAAAATTACCAAAATGCCACTGCCTGGACAGCTTGTTCAAAAATAGGGATTTAATGGGCCTAACTTCAATATTTTTGGATGGGCTTCTTTCAACGCATCATACTACTTACCTAGTATGGAGGGATGTCTTCAAACCAGGTCCAACTAAGCTTTAGGTCCATCAACCAAGTTCTTCTTTACTAGTGAGTAGTTCAATACCAAATCAATTAAAGTTTCCATAAGGAAACACCATCATCAATATCCATGGGTTTTGGGTCAAACACCATATCTTCTACTGAGATGGCCTACAAAGACATCATCCCTCATTTTGGGACGTTGGATCAACCCTAAGAGAAAGGTCTGACATGGCTTCCTAAGATTTTCAAAGATAGTAAAACTGAAATCACGGTCAAACTTCAAATCAACATTTAAACAAAACTGAAATCACGGTCCAACTTTAAAGTCAACATTTAAACAAACCCTTCTTTACCCAAAACAGATAGGGTGTCCTGGCTAGGTTTGGGCTGGATTTCACATTCTCCCCCCCTTAAAATAATTTCGTCCTCGAAATTGGGAGAGAACTAGGTTTCAAAAAGGCAGGGGTACTTTCCTATTATCTTGGCTTCCTTCACCCAAAGTCCACGGAAAACAAATCACAATAAGTCTTATGTAAGTAGACAAGGAATATATCTGACATGCTTTGAAATCAAATTGAAAGTATGATCATGGCTTCATGAAGATTTCACAAGGATCATGGCGAAGATTAATATGAAGATCATAAAACTTTAAGAATGAAAGGAGAATGTAGAAGAGATGGTTGCAAGAGTCAATATGTTACAAGGATGCAACATCTACTTCATAATCTCAATCTCAAAGAATAAATCATAGCAAGAGTAGATCAATACAACACAAGAGAGATTAAAATTCTTTGATTGAAGAATAGGAGATGAAAAGCTTGAAGTCTTGAAAGAATTAGAAGGAATAACAAATCATGAAGATCATACTTGATTTCTCTTCGAAATCATCATGTGGAGAATTCACAAGATTATAGAGTGTATGGAGATCCACTCTAGAACAGCAGGGATAGAAGGATCAGTCATGGGAATGATTTAAGATCACCCTCCTATCAAAGGGAATGTAAGGCACAAGGAGAAATCATGGAGAGAATAGATCAGCTTTGGGGTAAACTTCTACCAAACAAAACTAGGCAATTCGTACAGCAGAGAATAAATCGAACAATGCATATGGTATATATGTATTTGGTACAACAGCAAGGTTAGGAATAGGTGGGATCTCACAGAGGGCATCTCCGAAAACATCCCATAATATTCCCGTAGTAGTCCAAGGACAAAAGTGTCAAAAGGACACCTCTCCTTTCCAAACCATACTTAATCATACACAAGCATAATTCCATAACATCACATGTATGGTAACTTCTTATATGGAAAGAAATCAATAATAATATATAACTTGCATATAATTGGTAAGTAAATCATACATGAGTCAAGTTAACATAAACGAGTAATGCTACTGTAATCAAGACTATACAACAGTAGTATATCATTGTAAGAATCTAATTAAGGAAATAAACTAACAAGATTCAAATATAGAAACTAGGATATGCAATCTATGTAGTTAAGGAAATAACAATCCTTACCTTATATAACTCGCAAAGGAATCTTAGGGAATCAAGTAACACCTTGACTAAACTTGAGAAGAAAGTCCTAAACAAATATACAACATATTAGGAAATATACCTAGAAGGAAAGATATCAAAACATCCAAAACAGACCAAATATGAAGTTGCTGTACTCATTGGTCGATTGACTTGGTCTACTGCCTCAGTCGACCAACAGAGATAGTAGCCTTAAAAAATCAGAGTTTTTAGAATATGAAACCGAACTTGGTGGTTCAAAAGGGTACTAAACAAGGGGTAAACTACAATGACAGTATAATAGTATATAGACGACTTCAAAACACTAATCAAATCAAGTCTTCAAATTACAAATTAGGAAACAAAAGTTACCATAATTAGATCAATCATGGTTCTTGAAGAATTCATAGTAAAAATCATGGACAAGAACAATAAGATGATGGATAACTGATTGTGATAAAGAAATCACGAATAGCATGCATAGATCTTCAAGAAAATTAGATCTAAGACTGAAGAACATGAATCTAAATAAGGAAAGTGAATGAATACATGTTTTCCTTCAAAAGCAAGTGATGATCTTGATGAAGATCATCCACCAAGCTTTAAATCCTTAGGAAAAGAGAGGGAATGAGTAAAGAGATAGTTGCAACAGAGATACAACATCTTCTCTACTGTCCTCAATCAGAAAAGGAAAGAAAAACAACAAAGAATCAAAGATGAAACACAGAAGAGGATGATCACATACCTTTTTGTGTAAAAGCACAAGTTTTGACAAAGATTCGTCAAGATAATCACCAAGGACGCAAAGGAGATGACTTGCAAAGGGCTTTGGTAAGTTCCAAAGACTTTGGAGGGGAAAAATACGAAGTAGACTCGAGATTGGACTTAAATAGAGCAAGCAAAGACCTAATTAGCAAAACAGAACCCATTGGTCGATTGGTTCAGTCAACCAATGAGTCAACCAATCAGAACAGCAAGTCCAAAACAAGGAAATGAAGGCTCAGATCAAATCCAAACATTAAGGGGTTTTGCACACACACCAAGTGACTTACCTAGTAGGTAGAAATGCCTTCGAACCAAGATAGAGAGCACTCCAAGTCCATCAACTAATTCGATCTTCATCAGGATGCAATTTCCATAAATGGAACACTGACATCAATGCTCATGGATTCAAAGCCAGCCACCAAGTCTTCAACTGAAACGGCCCAAAGCTGACTTCTTGCTTTACTTCGGGTTGTCAGACCTACAAACAACAGGGTTTGAGGGTCAAGGTTAGGGCTGGGTTTCACATGCGCCAATACTTAGATCAAATGGTGATGTGAGAGAGTGGTGACTGAATCCCCTACCATGGTTTGAGAGGACTTTACCAAACTACCATGGTAGTCCCAAGATACAGAATGGGTTGAGGGGGAGTGACTAACGACCCAAAGAAGTATGATGCTATGACTTAAAGCATGTCTACCTTAGAGACTAGCATTCAGAGTTAGGATCATACTTGCATCATGTATTTCATATCATATTGCATCATGTTATGGTTTGTATCATATGGCTTATGTTTTATGGAATAACTGCCTTGCTGAGTTCTTTTGAACTCACTCCTTTTTGCAACATCTTTGTTAGACTCTATTGCAGGTACTACTACTGTCGACTTTGACAATCAACACTTTGAAGACCAAGTTGATGACTCGTACCCCACTGGTCACAGTGTACAAGTTGATAAAGACTAGTAGTCTGAGATTGAGACTTATCTGTAGCAGTTCAGTTTTATACTTATGTGTTAGGGATGGGATATCGCCTCATTCCCTTTTTAACCTTTTTATTTGAATTGTCGAGACTGTAGTTTAGTTTGTTCCCTTGTCATTTCGGGAACCGGTTGTAACCCTAAATTTAGTCGGTCTACCTTCCGCTATTATTATAGGATGGGTTTCCTCCCTCCTTTTCACACTTGACTGTTTATCCTATTTGAATCATTTCCGTACTCTGATGTTATTTGTGAATCCTTCTAAGATCCTTTATTGACTTTTATTATTAAATTATTTGAATACAAAGAATTGTTCTTGCTTTTTGATTATATTATTGTGCTAAGTGACTATGATCGTTCCTAAACTTGATCTGCGGGACCAAAATTCACTCCCCCGGGTAATCCAGATAGGGTACCCCCTTGGTGGATTTAGGGCGGGATGTGACACCAAGTCTATCCATATGCAACCCTACCCATAAATGGCCCCCACAATGTGATTCATGTCCCCTCACGGGTTGGTTACCGGTCTTGAGTGCCCATGAATCCCCATTGCTACCACGGGTCGTTCGGTCTCAATACCCTTTCGAATCGGGTCTGATATAACAGAGGTATTCCTAGCCAAACACTGATAGACCAATCCTAGGTATGTCAACCAGAAGTTAAGGAAAGAGTCAAGGGGCACCATAGGAAAGTGTCCCATACCACTTCCACTGATGTCCAAAGACAGAAACGCCAATAGGGCATTCCCCATTCCACAACTATGACCTAAGCATCCACATCACATCATGATTCCATACAAGTCATATTCACATCCATATCCATATCATAGTCCATATCACATTCTCATAATCAATAATCAATTCTAATATGAAATTAACAATGTGGACAAACTACAGTAGTTGCAAAAGTATCATGATGTAAAGGAAACCAAACAACAGTAGTTAAATCATGCATTCATATCATAATACATAAAGACATGTAAATAGGCATATTGTGAGTTGGAATACTCACCTCGTAATCCGAACTTATAGTCTTCAAATAAGAGATCAGAGAACAGATCCAAAATCACCTAAACAAGCTTGACAAAACATGTATAGATCATAAGAAGCGATTCCAAAAGATTGGAGTCGAAACGGATCAAAAATGGAGTTGCTGTCACTGCGGGTTGATTGGCTGGGTTGATTCGTCCAATCGACCCAGGCAATCTGCCCAGAATAGTGTTCGACAACAACACCAAATCAGTCATAACTTCTTCGTTTGAAGTCCGATTGATCCTAAATTCGAAGGGGAACGTCACACAAACATACTAAAACTATCTAGCATGGATTAGACACCATCCATGATAAAATTCATGACTTTCTAATTTAGAATCATACTTTCTAATTTGGAAAACAAGACTTTCTAATTTGGAAAACAACATGGTTTTCATTGAAAACATGCTATGAATGAAAGAGATGAACTAGAGATGTCACATCCACCCAGCCGGTACCCCATTTGGAATACCCGGGATGTGATCCACAGTCCAAGGATCAATGATCTGAGGTCCATGCCTCCCACATACACGGTAACACAATCATGAACAGTAATAATCAATGGTAAAAACAGCTAATACTAAGTATCATGAATAAGATAAGATTAACTAAATCAGAGTGCGGAATATAGATAATAATAAAGTGTGATCAAAATCAAAGGGTGAGAAGGTGTGGTAGCCACCCTCTCAGAGCAGCGGAAAAGAAGTAAATCAAGTTAGTTACATATCCAAGTGTCTCCAGAATAATTCAAAGACAAGTTAATTACAAGATCCAAGGTTCCACAAATACACCAGAGGAATGGGGCACTATGCTAGGGTTTCTTCTATACTAATGGTAGTCTCCTCAACAGTACGGATGAAGTAAACCCAACGCTGCCGCTCCTGCACAACTGTGGGGCTAACCCTGGTGCGGATAGTAATCCTCCTCGGCTCCAATATACGGATCCTCACCGACGCCACTACCCGGAGGGTAGTATGTGGAATCATAGTCCGCCTCATAGGAGGTGCCATCGTAATCTTCGGTACCTGGAATGTAATCTAAAACATTTGCACAAAAAGGAATGAGTTTGAAGAACTCAGCAAGGAAGTTATTCCATAATTAGAAATCATACACATTCAGAACATATAGTAATGCAATGCGATATGGAACATATGATGCAGATATGAGCCTAACTCTATGAATGCTGGTCTCTAGGGTAGACATGCTTTAAGTCATAGCACCGTACTTCTCTGGGTTGTTAGTCACTCTCCCATTTCCATATCTTGGGAATGCCCAGGGAAGATCAGTAAAGTCATCAAAAAGCCGTGGTAAGGGGATCGGTCACCACTCTCTCACATCACCATTTGGTCAAGTACTGGCACATGTCACAAGTAAAGCCTAGCCCAATGCAAGTCATCTACTCGATCGGTCAAGTCGATTCAGATACGTCCATTCCTCGCCCCCGGCGATCCTTTCCGGTATCCTTCACACTAGAGTCAGCGAAATCCCGGATTTCGGACTCATCAACCCTATTGGTCATCCACATATAGTAAACGGGAAGCTCCCACGTCCTCTCACGGATTGGTTACCGGTCTTGAGCGCCCGTGAGCCCAAGTCTATCCATATGCAACTCTACCAATAAATGGCCCCTTTCAGGTATCCGTAGCATGGTTTATGTCCCTTGCCGGATTGGCTACCGGCCTAGAGCGCCCATCCAACCATACACTACCACGGGTTGTTCGGTCTCAATGCCCTTCCGATTCGGGTCTGACACGACAAGGATGAACCTAGCCACACAACTAGACAATCCTATGTATGTAATCCAATAACTCGGGAGAGTGTCGATAGGCACCATCGGAGAACATCCCATACTATTCCCTCCGATGCCCAAGGACAGAAGTGTCAGTAGGACACCCCCCAATCCCAAGTCATACGTAAGCAATCACATATCCAATCTCATCATTTCTCATGCATCCAATGCATATTCATAATAGTAATCAAATCATGATATTGAAACGAATCATTATAAACATAAGCAAATCAAAATGATAAAGTAACACAACAAGAGTATAAAGATTTAAATGCTACTGTTCTAACACATATGTAACAGTCTCATAATGATTGAAAGGAAATTTAGGGATTCCATTCTTTAAATAAAGCACAGTTCAATATTTGATAACTTATATGTTTATGGATATAACCATCCTTACCTTGGATGAATTGACGATGAATTGAGAATACCAAGAATAGTCCAATAGAATTGTTAAGGCCCTAAACAAACATCAATAATAAGTTAGAAAAGAAGTCGGGAAGTTCGGATGTCATTTGGGTCAAAACTGACCAAGGTTGCTGTCAGCAACAACTTTGGTCGATGGTCTTGGTCGATGGTATTGACCAAAAGGATCGACCAAAATTGTCCTCGGGGCAGAATAGTGTATTTTGGGGATTTTGGTCCGAAATGAGTCTTCCGGTGTTCTGATCAATCTGAAACTTGGAGGCATACTTAACAACAGTAGTAGGACACTATAAATCAAGGAATTAACCCAATCCAATGGTCTAATTAAAAAGCCCCAATTTGAGCTATCAAGTTCAAGTGATATACATCATGGCATGAGTTGGAATTGATTGCATTGATGAGGAATAGCATGCAATAGTTAGAGGAACTAATAGAAATTCGATTGGAATCATATGGCAATGTTAAACATGAACATAATACACTCTATAGCTCAGTTTGATATCAAATGGTATGATGTTAGTAGGTAAATCATGGAATACATATGCTAGGCATGAGATATAAGCATAGCATCAATGAATAGCTAAGGAAATCATTTATTGAGCATGAGTAGGCACTTGGAGTGGTGGTTGCAAGGTTGCAACACCATTCCAAATGTCTCAACAGCAAGGTGGCAATAGAAAAGAGTAGAAAATGGTAGGGTAGAGAGTGGAATGAGGAGTCATACCTTAGTGTGGAAGATGAAGACAAGATTCAATGATAAACTAAGTGTCTTTGATGAGATACCCTTCACACTAACCAAGGAGCTGCTTTGGGAAGCTCTCACCACGTTCCCGGGTGAGAAAAATGATTGCAAAAAGCTCAAGGCTCGAGGTCATATTAAATAGAGAAGGAATATTCCATGGAATCATTAACTTGGCAGACTGGGATATTTTGGTCGATGGTATCGACCAAAAGGATCGACCAAAATATTTTCAGCAGAAAACTCAGGTTTAGAACAACAACTTCAAGTAGGGATTTGAAAGGCTATACAAGGTCAAATTGAGTGAGGTTTTCTTCCACAATTCAATCAAGAAGTCTAGTTTCGAGGAATACCTTCGGATTATGCACAGGAGGTCATTTGGTACATCAACCATGTTAATCTTCTCCGATGCGCAGACTTTCCTTAAACACTGACAATGCATTTAAGCAAGGG
The DNA here is from genome assembly GCF_041222555.1 of Hakea prostrata. Lineage (NCBI taxonomy): Eukaryota > Viridiplantae > Streptophyta > Magnoliopsida > Proteales > Proteaceae > Hakea > Hakea prostrata. The sequence goes on from NW_028291127.1 coordinate 72,198, forward strand.
GTATCATTGTCAATGTCCATGGGCTCGGTCTCCGAATCATGATCATCAATCAGAATGGTCCACAAATCTCTTCTTCCACCGCTTCGGGTCTTCGGACCTGAATACAACTGTGGATCCGGGTCAGGGTCAAGGTTAGAATATGGCTGGATATTACAAGAGATGATGAGATCTCATTCTAGTATATGAACCTAGTAAATCAAGAGTAAGAATGTTCTAGAGATGCATCTAATATGCTAGACGAAATCAAAATAAGAACATGATCATAGTTTAAGAAGAAATCATGAAAATCATGTTGAGAATGAATATGAAATCATAGCATATAGAATGAGAAGAGATTGTAGAAGATATGATTGCAGAGATGCAATATCTTCCTCATAATCTCAGTTCAGAGAAGAGGATGATCATTGTAAGAATGAATCAATAACATAATAGATTGAATACTAACCTTTGATTGAAGAACAAGAGAGAGAAAGCTTGAGAGGTTGAATGTAGATCTTCTTCCACACCAATGGAGGCTTGGAGATGAGTTCCCTTCGTTCTCTAGGTGTTTTGGAGGCTAGGGATACTAAAAACACTAAGTCCTATGGTATATATAGCAATATAACCCTATTTCGAAGATTCTGCTCGAATTCAGTTTGCTTGGGTTGATTGGCTGGGTAGACTGCCCAAGAGACCCGGATCAATCAACTTAGCCGAAACAGGGATTTGAGGGCCTTCCACTACTCGGAATCAAACAAAACTTTAAACACATAAACTACAACTTACCTAGCATGGAAAAATGGCTTCAAATAATAATTAACCAAGCTCTAGGGTCATCAACCAATTTTCTCTTCATCAAGGCGTAGTCTCTTTTTCTAGATCAATCAAGGTCTTCAAGTATGGGGCATCACTGTCTAACTCCATGGGTTCGGATTCAGACACCATGTCTTCTACTGATATAGTCCATAGTTGGCTTCCACTTCTACTTCGGGTCTTCGGACCTGAGCTTCCAAAGAGTTGAGGAAAACTTATCCTTCATGTCTTCTTCCTTCTCTTTGGGCCTTTGGATCTACACTAAGGGAGAGGTCCGACTTGACTTCCTAGGACCTTCTAAACATATCAACACCATACACAAGGTCCAACTTCAAGGTCAAACATCAAACAAGTTCTTCTTCATCCAAAACAAATAGAGTGTCTAATATAGGTTTTGGGTTGGGTTTCACACAATGGGTTCAATGAAACAAGAGTTCTTCAATTTTTGAATCTTGCCCCGAACGGCTTCGTACTTTTCTGTGGAGAAATTTCTTCTCTTTTGAATTACCAGTTTCACCTTCGGATCTATCCAAAGTTTGTGCTCTGCAACTTGCCGATCAATTCTTGGCATATCGTCCGCAGACCACGCGAACACATCGCTATTTTGTTGAAGGAAAAACTTCAACTCCTTTTTGAATTCTTCCAGCTACTTAGACCCGATATAAGTAATTCTTTTTTCATCATCGGGATACAGGATTTGTTCCAACTTTTTCTACCGGCTCAGGCCTTTGCATTTATGCCTTGTCCCGATCATCTCGTACTTCTATTGGTAACGCAGTTACCTTTCTTGGGCCCTCCTTATCCTTTAAATATGCTACATAACATTGTCGAGAGATTCTCTGGTCAAATGAGACTTGGCCGATCCCCATTTCTGCCGGGAATTTCACTTTCAGGTGCTTTGTTGAAACGATAGCACCTAACTTTGATAAGGATGGCCTTCCGAGGATGACATTATAAGCCGGAAGCTCTCGAACCACCAAGAAGTTTACCCAAACAGTAGCCTCTTTGGGGAAGCTTCCAATCGACAGATCTAGCTGTATTGATCATTCCGCTATTGCGGACGATCCCACAAAGCCATATAGATGCGTGGATGACGGCTCCATCAAGTCTTCATCCACTTTAAGCTTTTGATAAGCTGCATAAGATAAAAGGTCTGCAGCAGACCCGGTGTCAACAAACACCCTATGCACTTCACGGCATGCGATTTCTACCTTGATGACTATGGCATCATCATGAGGTAAACAGACGCCTCTTTCATCTTCTTCGCCGAAGGTGATCGAACCCTCACCATTCAGCCTTTTACGCTTCTCTGTTTCTCCAGTCCCAATAAACTTGGATTTGGCTTTTAGCTTCCGGAGTGACTCAGGTTCGGGACCTCCAAATATTGTTAGTATGGGTGACCGAGTGGCATCGATCACTTCCTTACCTTTCTTAGATTTAGGAGCCTCCGTCGGTTGTTCTGGGCTAACCGAACGGTCCCTTTTTCTACCTGTGTCCCGCAGTTCCACTCATCTTCCTCTGAAGAAATTGGACAAGTGCCCTTGAGATATCAATCTCTCAATATCCACCTTTAAATGTTTGCAATCATTGGTATAGTGACCGTAATCCTTGTGGAAACAGCAATACCTTTCTCGATCCTGCTCCCCAGGTTTGGTGGGAAGCTTTGGAGGCCACTTCAAGATATTTTGTTTCTTGATAATATTTAAAATATCAGCCCGAGGAGTATTTAATGGAGTATACTCACTTTTACCGGGAGATCTTTGTCGCTACGCCTAGTGAGGCTTTCCGACCCGATCATGAACATTCTGTTTCGGCTTCTGCTTGTTCTCAGGGGCCTTCTGTTCTCTTGTAGAGGCTTTATTATCCCCCTGGCATGCATCTAGGATCTCCCTCACCCCTACATGCTTCTGACATCTTTGCACCAATTCAACATAAGTGGTAGGCATATCTTGAAGTAATAACTCCAAAAGTCGTCGGTTAGTGAGTCCAGTGAACAAAGCAATTTTAGCCACTTGTTCATCTAGATTCTCTATCTCCATTGTGATCCTATTGAACCTTTTCAGGTACTCCCGAATCAATTCACTTTTCCCTTGTCTGATAGTGAACAAGGTCTCCTCGGTCTTTTTGATCTGGATTCCGCTTTGGAATCGTCCTATGAATTTGCGCGCCAATTCTTCAAAATCTACGATCCTTCCCGATGGGAGATTTGAAAACCATTTCTGAGCTGCTCCAGTCAAGGATGAACTGAAAACTTTGCAAAGGATTTCATTGGAATTACCCGCTACAACCATAGTCTGGTGATAATAACTAATGTGAGCGATGGGATATCCCGAACCACTGAACGTGGAAAAAGTCGGCAAACGGAAATTGTGAGGAAACTGATATCCGGCTATGGGTCCGGCAAACGGAGTTTTTCGAATGACCGAATAAATATCATCGGTTATTCCCCCTTTCGCCAATTGTCCGAGTTTTTGATTGATATTGGCCAATTCTTGACCAATATGTGCAGATCGATCTCCGATGATACGACCATTCTCTCGAGCAGCACGTCTGATGGTTGGTGAGTGAGTTCGTACTCTTGCACCCAAACTTGTATTTGAATCGGTTGTGTGAAACCCAGCCCTAACCTTGACCCGGAAACCTTGTTGTTTGTAGGTCCGATGACCCGAAGTAAAGTAAGAAGTCAGCTTTGGGCCATCCCAGTAGAGGACTTGGTGTCTGGCTTTGAATCCATGAAAGTTGATGATGAGGTTCTATTTATGGAAACTGAATCCTGATGAAGATCTAATTAGTTGATGGACTTGGAGTGCTCTCTATCTTGGTTTGAAGGCATTTCTACCTATTAGGTAAGTCACTTGACTTGTGTGCAAAACCCCTTTAGGTTTGGATTTGATCCGGACCCTCAATTCCCTGTTTTGGCCTTGCTGTCAGCATTGGTCGACTGATTGGTCGACTGGGCCAGTCGACCAATCCACTCGACCAATGAGTGTTGTCTTTGGCAATTAGGTTGATTCTTGCTCTATTTAAGTCCAACCTCGAGTCCACTTCGTATTTGCTGCCTCCAAACCCTCTCGGAACGAACCAAAGACCTCTGCAAGTCATCTCTCTTGCATCCTTGGTGTTTTCTTGACGGATCTTCGTCGGAACTCTTCTTTTTGCATCAAAAGGTATGTCTACTCTCTCTTCTTCTCCTCCATCTTTGTTTTTCTTTCCTTTTTGAGTTGAGATGGTAGAAGAGATGCTGCATCCTCTCGTTGCAAACATCTCTCGAACATGTTCTCATGATCATCCTAAGGATTTAAGGCTAGAACAATGATCTTAACCATGATCATTGCAAGCTTTTGAAGGATTCATGATCAAACCATGATTTAATCTCTCGTTAATCTTCTAATCTGAATTCTGATCTCTTTGGATCTTCTTTCATTGATCATGTTAGTGGTTAATGGTTGTGTTTTCTTTCCATGATCCATAATCCATAGAATTCTAGTTGTTCTCTTCTACCTTACTATGTGTTCTTCATGATGCATGATAGTTACATATATGGTAGGTTTTATTTCCTTATTTAGATTTATGCTTCTAAGCCTTATTCCATGAAGACCTATGCATGTTTTCATGTTTTCATTACCGAAAGCAATGATCCATCCTCCTATTGTTCTTGTCCTTGTTTTCTATTTCAAATTCATCAAGATCCATGTTTGAGTTAATTATGGTAACTTTTTGTTTCCTAATTTGGATCTTGATACCTTGATTTGATTAGTGTTTTGAGGTCCCCTATATGCTAGAATACTACCGATGTAGTCTACCCCTTGATTAGTACCCTTTTGAACCACCAAATTCGGATTTCATATCTTAAAACTCTGATTTTATAGGCTATCGTCTCGCATTGGTCGACCGATTGGTCGACCGGACCACTCGACCAATCCACTCGACCAATCCACTCGACCAATGAGTACAGCAACTCCAGAATTGGTCTGTTTCGGATGTTTTGATATATTTTCTGTTAGGGATCTTTCCTAATATGTTGTATATACTTGTTTAGGACCTTCTTCTCAAGTTTGCCAAGATCTTACTTGATTTCTTAGGATCCTTTTTGCGAGTTATAAAAGGTAAGGATGGTTATTTCCTTAATTACATAGATAGCATGAATCTAGTTTCTATATTTGAATATCATGAATATGTTTCCTAAATTAGATTCTTACAATGATATACTACTGTTGCATAACTTTGATTACAGTAGCATTACTTATTCATATTGAATTGATTCATGTATGATTTACTTACCAATGTTATACAAGTGATTGTAATACTGATTTCTTTCCATATATGTAGTTACCATATATGTGATGATATGAATTGATGCATGTGTATGCTTACGTATGGTTTGGAAAGGAGAGGTGTCCTTTCGACACTTCGTCCTTGGACTACTACGGGAATATTATGGGATGTTTCCGGAGATGCCCTCTGGACACCTTCCTAAACCGTTGGATGACATATCTAGGATTGTCTAGTAGTGTTTGGCTAGGATGTCCTGTTATGTCGACCCTAATCGGAGGGGTATTGAGACCGAACGACCCGTGGTAGCAATGGGGATTCATGGGCGCTCAAGACCGGTAACCAACCCGTGAGAGGACAGGAATCACATTGTGGGGGCCATTTATTGGTAGGGTTGCATATGGTTAGACTTGGGCTCACGGGCGCTTAAGACCGGTAACCAACCCGTGAGAGGACGTGAGAGCTTCCCGTTTACCATATGTGGATGATCAATAGGGTTGATGAGTCCGTAGTCCGAGTTGGTCGGTGCCATAGGATACGCTGACTCTAGTGTGAAGGATACCGGAAAGGATCGTGTCGGGGACGAGGAATGGAAGTATCTGGATCCGACTTGATGTAACCAAGTAGAAGACTTGCATTTGGCTAGGTTTCACCCCCGACATGCGCCAAGTATTTATACCAAATGGTTGTGAGAGAGTGTGTTGACTTAACCCCCTGCCAAGGTTTGTCCTGAGGAATGAAGGACCCATTACCAATCGGCTGCTCAAGACCGGTGAAATGATCCGTGAGAGAATCCAAGATATCTTAAATGATTGAGGATGTGAGTGGACTTTCCTAAAGAAGTACGGTGCTATGACTTAAAGCATGTCTGCCAATAGAGACCAGCATCCATAGAGTTAGATTCATTCATTCACTGTTTGTCTCATATCATATTGCATTTATGTTTGTTCGGAATCCCGCCATTTATGTTATTATGGATTTTAATCGCCTTTATCGAGTTTCTTTGAAACTCATTCCTTTATTGTACAATGTTGTTAGACTATCCTGCAGTGTACCGAGTATTATGACGGTCCCTATGAAGAAGCGCAAGGCGAAGAGACATATCTCCAGGAAGGTGATAGCGGTTACCACAATTACTCTGAAGATCCCTCGAGTGGTTATGCTCCGTACGATGCTTAGTCCGACCATTGAGTGGAAGCGTCCTTGTGCTATTTATGAGATCTATACATACAAGGATGTCGTCTATAAAGTGGAGAATAATTTAGTTACCCAATGTACTTGCTACTGGGATTAGATTTTGTCTAGTTTATTCTTTAGAGCTACTTTTCCGCTGGATGTAAAGTGGGATTTTTGCTTCACTTTACTTATCCGTTTGATACTCGATTATATCTATTATTCTGATTCGTTTATGATTCATTCTTTCATTATTGGATCTATGATTTATCTTCCGCACACTTGTTATGATTGTTCATGATTATGTTATTGTTTATGTGGGAGGTTGATCACTCGATACCTGATCTTCGGGTTGTGGATCACACTCTCGGGTATGCCAGATAGGGTACCGGCTGGGAGGGCGTGATGATTGGTATCGAGCCCAAGGTTCGAGGAGATCCTAACCACAAAAGACAACAATCTGAACATTCCCGAGTCATTGATCCGAAATGACTCTTCTACTCTTAGAAGTGAATAATAGAACACCGAATTAGAAACTTGACCTTTGAGGTATAACGAAACATTTCGAATAACATACCATAATTATACTTGAACAAATGACATTAATGCAAGGAAAAGAAAAGTGCATAACATACAATAATTAAAGAGAAACAAAATGAACTTCATTAATTCCAAAAGTTTTTACAATGATTACATCCGAAATGCATAAATGGAAAATCCTAAAGTACAAGCTCCATCTAGGTGATCTACTCCGATCTCTCGTATGCTCCGAACTCCTCTCGCTAGCCGAGTCACCCGATGCTCTATCCTATCCCGTCGTGACTCCATCCTCTCGTACATCTGCTCTCGTCCGACCTCCATCCTCTCTAGCATGGAAGTCATCGATCTCATCTGTGCACCAAGATCTGAAGTCTCCGGAACCGCATGTGAAGGGCCGCCCGCCTCGAAGTGTGATGAAGGAAACTCGTGATGCACGAGCTCAGCCTCGCGCATATCTCAGTATCATCTCCGGCCTGATCATCACTATCGGACCGATATCCTCTCCTCCATCCTCTCGATCCCCGATCCTCATCCTCGATTCATCATCATCCTCACCCTCCGGACCAGGAGATCTCTCTAACCGATGTAGTCTCATCTCGTCGAATGGTCCGAGTCCCAATGGGGTATCCCCGTGATCTAGTGTCCATCGGTGTATCCTCGAAACTCACCCCGAAATGCCCGAAGATCAAAGTCGAAGCCTCCCATAGCAAAGGTTCCGCATGCTAGGCCGCAGAACCAAGTCCAAGCATGACCTGCCGAATGATGTAGGAGAGATCGATCTCGAAGCCCATGTAGATGCGGTAGATGACCAAGGCCTCCATCACCGTGACCCGATGGTGATGTCCGGCTTTTGGCATGATGTTTCGGCCGACTATGCGACCGATAATACGTGCAGAGCCCGTCATCCGTCCGCTAGTCCACGGTGTGTAGCATCGACGGCTATCCCATAGCGTAGAGCATATCTCGCGAAGCTCGTACGGCATCGGATGGGCTGTCCCGGATCTGCTCCCGCAGTATCCACACACACTGCCGTGGATAGTAAGGGACCCGCAAGATCTCAGCCGGTGTCCGGGTAGAGAAGCGAATCCGAGTCCGGAGGACCCCGGTCCCGAGGACAAGTCCGAGTGGATGTCCCCGGCCTCGAGCCTCCTCCGTAGAGTAAGGTTGCTTGAAGAACAACCTCACTAGCTCCGGGTATACCGGCAAATCCTCGGTGAAGAGATGAGTCCACCGTAAAGTGTCGAACCTCTGCCGGATCCTAAAGGCTCCGAGCTGGCGTAAATGAAGTAGACGCCCCATCTCGATGTTACAATAGCTGAAGTAGGCCTCGTATGCAAACTCGGCCCGAGGTGTGTCAAACATGTCCGGTCTCCTAACCTCCTCTCTAGGCTCGAAAGGAACCCGACCTCTGCCCCTAAGAGCACCTACGATGCGACCTCGACCTCTACCTCCTCCTCGTCCTCCCCTCTCGCATGGTGTATCTCGTGGAAGAGACAAGAGACATTTCCAATTAGTGCTATTTTAAGATTTGAGCCAAAAGGGTATTTTCGTAATTTTTCGAAAAATTTCAAATTTGGGGGAAATTTGATTTGAACATACTAGCATGTGCGCAATACTTGGAATTTCATGTCTATGAAGTCGGTTTGATGAAAATCGATCGAAAACTTGGATTTAAGCGAAAAATTCAGCAAGAAGGAAATTTGGGGATTTTGCAATTTAGGTCAAAATTGGATTTTTGAAAAGTTGAAATTGGTTAAATCAAATTGTATGGACCTATCTACAATGTCATCTTGAGCATGTAGCATTTGATCTCGTGCGAAAATTTCAAGCGGTTTGAGAGAAAACGCGAAATTTTTCTAAAGATATCGATTTCGGTATAAAACTTTGCGAGATGAGCACCAAATGTGTTAAAACTTGTTGTCTATGCATGGTATTGTGTTTAAAACCTAGGGAATATGTTTCTAAGCATTCCTAAGCATGATTTCTAGCATTGGATACAAGTAAAGCATGGTTTTATTGAAATGCAAGCATGAGAAGATGATAATGGAAGGAAGAATGAGAGATTTACCTTGTTTGTGAAGATGGTGTGTTGTGGTGTTGTTGTTGAAGCACTAAATCACCTCAAGAACACTTGTGGGAACTTTTGGAGATTTTCCCTAAAGCTCTCTCACCTTTGGAAGAAGTTAGAATGAGGTTGGAATGTGGAAATGAGGCTTATAATGCGAATTTTCGCATTCTCGTTCTTCATTGGTCGACCGATTGGTCGACCGGGTCACTCGACCAACCACTCGACCAATGGTCACAGTGACCTCATTTGCTGTTGAATTTTTGGAAAATGTGATTTTTGCCTTATGGAATATTGTTTGATGACTATATGGATATATTTGAGCATGATTTAAGTTTTCAAATCATTTGGACTTGTGGTTTATGTTGAATCTTCGAAATTCGGTATTTTGATGTTCTCGGTTTTGCGAGAATGGTTACTACGAGAAGTGGGCGTGGTGAATCCAGTGGTCATGGAGGTGGTGAAGTACCTCGGGGAGGTGGTGAAGTACCTCATGGAGGTGGTGAGATACCAAATGCTGATCGGGGTACTCATGAGATCCCCGGTGCCCCGAATGTTGGAAGTTTGGGAGATATTGCCAATATTATGGGCAATATGATGCGGCGAGCAAGCAGCTCGGTTCAACCAGATGTTGGTGGGTTTCATGACTCGCATAATGAGACCCGGGCTGGTGCTAATGCGAATCCTCATGCCGCAGATCCCGAATGCGGGAGGTTTAGCCGGAACTCCTCATACTACTTTGATGGAGAGTTTTCTCAAGATGCAAGTACCCACTTTACTTGGAGTTACCAAGGACCCCTTGTTTCCTAACAAGTGGCTTCGTGAGTTGGAGAAGGCTTTCCGACATCCGCAATGCTCGGAAGCTCGAAGATTTTGTTTTTGTTGAGAAGTTGCAACAAGAAGTCGATGCATGGTGGATTTCCACTCGTCTCGTTTTTGGAAGGTTTGCATGCGGGGAGTTGTAACTTGGGAGTTATTCAAAGAGGCTTTTTGTATGAACTACTTTCCCGAGGCGGTGAAGGATGCGAAGGAAGCTGAGTTTATGATTCCGACTCAAGGAACTTTGTCTCGTGTTGGAGTACCAACGGAAGTTCGAGGAGCTTCATTTCTTTGCTCCAGATTCTTTGAAGGAAGACCTCGCCAAAGCAAAGAAGTTCTTCAAAGGACTGCGCCCGCCCATTAAAGCTTACCTCACAGTCCAACCTATAGTGAGCTATGCTCAAGTGGTGCAGAACTCGAAGAAGTTGGAAGAAACAGAGAAGGAAAGTGCTCGTGTGCAAAAGCCTTGGCAGTCAAGGAATTCTGGTTTGGTGGATCGCAATGACCGTCGTTATGTGAGACCTACACCCCTACCCCACTCCTACCTTTCGTGCTAAGAGTGTAGGTCGAACACGGGTTTTCAGCAGCCGGCCGCTTTAAACGAAAGATGGCGGAAACCGACCACCAGCAAATGCAAGTGCAAGTGCAAGTGCAAGTGCAAGGCCTTTTGTTCGAAGCCCTCTGTTGCAGCCACCCCCTGTTGGATCCAGCAATCCCGTTTGCTTCTACCGCAAGCAAGCTGGTCATTTCGCTCGTGCTTGGTCCGAAGCGGCCCGCCCAAAGCTCCGCCCGGTGGTGAAGAGTGCTCCCGCTCCTCCCTCCGGTAGAGTTTTCGGTATTTCAGATCTGAGCAGGATCCAAGCCATGATGTGATTACAGGTACATTGTTAGTCGCTTCTATTTCCGCATTTGTCTTATTTGATACGGGTGCATCTCATTCGTTTATGTCATCTCGCATTCATCAAGAAGACTAACCTAATCCCCGAGAAGTTGTCTAGTTGTTTATTGATTAGTACACCTACTGGTCCTGTTGTGAAACTAGATAAGGGGTTATCTAAATGTCCCGTGTTGGTTGGTGAGAAGAACTTGGAAGCCAATTTTGTGATTCTTGACATGAAGGATTTCGATGTTATTTTGGGAATCGATTGGTTGACAGCCCACAAAGCCGTGTTCCTTTGTTCCTCAAAGAAGATTCAGTTCCATATTTGTGGAAGTCCGGTCTTTGAATTTCGGGTGAAAAGAGAAGGGTTTGTAAGAAGGTGTCATTCTGCGACCGATGCAAGTCTATGCCCTAGTGGATGATGCTTCATCCGAAGGCAAGGGTATAGTGGAGAAAAGAGTCGATGAAGTCGAGTTGTCTGCGACTTTGTTGATGTCTTCCCCGATGATCTATCAGGGAGTGCCTCCGGACAGAGATGTCGAATTCTCTATTGATCTCGTCCCTGGTGCTGCACCGGTATCTAAAGCTCCGTATAGGATGGCTCCTACTGAGTTGAAAGAGTTGCAAAATCAGTTGAATGAGCTCATTGATAGAGGTTTCGTACAGCCTAGTGTGTCACCTTGGGGAGCTCCGGTCTTGTTCGTCAAGAAGAAAGACGGTAGTATGCGCTTGTGCATCGACTACCGTGAGTTGAATAAGTTGACTATCAAGAATAGATATCCGCTGCCCGTAATCGATGATCTCTTCGATCGCTGAAGGGTGCAGTTGTGTTCTCGAAGATTGACTTAAGGTCCGGATATCACCAATTGAAAGTGAAGTCTAGTGATATCTTCAAGACAGCTTTCCGAACGCGGTATGGTCACTACGAGTTTAGAGTCATGCCCTTCGGATTGACCAATGCTCCTGCGGTTTTCATGGACCTCATGAACCGAGTATTTCATGATGTGCTTGATAAGTTTGTAATTGTTTTCATTGATGACATCTTGATCTATTCGAAGAGCGAAGAAGAGCATGCGAGTCATCTAAGTTTCACTTTGCAAAGGTTGCGGAAAAGAAGTTGTTTGCTAAGTTTAGCAAGTGTGATTTCGGCTTAAGAGAGTGGTTTTCCTTGGTCATGTAGTTTCAGCCGAAGGTATTCGTGTCGATCCTGAAAAAGTCCAAGTCGGGCTGATTGGGAGAGACCGAAGTCGATAACGGAAATAAGAAGTTTTCTTGGATTGGCGGGTTACTACCGAAGGTTTATTGAGAACTTTTCTCGGTTGGCTGCTCCTATGACTAAGTTGACCAGGAAAGAAGAGAAGTTTGTTTGGTCCGACGCCTTGTGAGAAGAATTTCCAAGAGTTGAAAGATAGATTGACAAGTGCCCCGGTTTTGACTATACCGATAGTTCCGGTGGTATGACAGTTTATACCGATGCGTCAAAGATTGGTTTGGGTTGTGTATCGATGCAACATGGCAAGGTCGTAGCCTATGCTTCTCGGCAATTGAAGGATTATGAGCGGAATTACCCCACTCACGATCTAGAACTTGCCGCCGTTGTCTTTGCTTTGAAGATTTGGAGACATTATCTTTACGGTGAGAAGATTGCCATTTTCACGGATCATAAGAGTTTGAAATACTTCTTTACCCAAAAGGAGTTGAACATGAGACAAAGGAGATGGTTGGAACTAGTCTCCGATTATGATTGTGATATTCAAGATCATCCTGGGAAAGCAAATGTTGTTGCCGATGCTCTTAGTAGGAAGAATCAGAAGAAGACTTTGGATTTGAATGCTTTGAGTTTACCATTGTGGTCTTCTATTGAGAGTTTTGGTTTGGAAATCGTGCCTGAGAATTCTGATTTTATTCTTTCGCCATGACGGCAAGATCTGGTCTTAGAGATAAGATTGTTGCTCACAGAAGTTCGATCAAGAGTTTTTGACCAAAGTTGAGAAGATTTCTTCGGATCCCGAGTCGGACCCCGACTTTGGTATATCCATGGATGGTGCTTTGTTGTTTAGAGGAAGACTGTGTGTGCACAAACGATGAAGTTAAGAAAGAAATATTGAAGGAAGCACACCGGTCGGTCTTTACCGTCAGACACCCGGAAGCACCAAGATGTACAAGGACTTGAAGGACCATTTTTGGTGGATTGGTCTAAAGGCGGATGTTGATGATTTTGTTGCCAAGTGTGAGACTTGCCAACGTGTGAAAGCCGTTCGACAACCTCCATCTGGATTACTTCAACCCCTTCCTATTCCTAGTTGGAAGTGGGAAGATATCTCCATGGACTTTGTGACTAGCTTGCCTCGGACAAGTAAAGGCAATGACACCGTGTGGGTGATTGTTGATAGGTTGACCAAATCAGCCCATTTCATTCCTATGAAGATCACTCATACTCTGGATAAGCTAGCCGGGCTTTATGTGGATAATGTGGTTCGTCCGCATGGTGTGCCATTGAGTATTGTTTCGGATCGTGATCCTAGGTTCACCTCAAGGTTTTGGAATAGTTTGCGAAGGCCTTGGGAACCCAATTGAACTTGAGTACAGCTCATCATCCACAATCGATGGACAATCCGAGCGGACAATTCAGACATTGGAAGACATGCTCAGTATCTTGTGTGGTGGATATGGGTGGTAATTGGGATGAACACCTAGCTTTGGTTGAGTTTGCCTATAACAACAGCTTATCAAGCAACAATAGGCATGGCTCCATTCAAGGCTTTGTATGGTAGTACTTGTAGGACACCCTTGTACTGGACTCGAGACAGTGAAAGAAAAGTCTTAGGTCCCGAGATGATTGAAGCTACAAGTGCTATGGTTGATATGATAAGAGAAAGGATTAAGTCTGCCCAATCGAGACAGTAAATCTTATGCTGATAAGAGAAGGACCGATTTGGAATTTCAAGTTGGAGAGAAAGTCTTTCCCAAGGTCTCACCAATGAAGGGTGTGATGAGATTCAATGTTAAGGGAAAGCTTAGCCCTCGTTACATTGGACCTTTCGAGATTTTGGAAAAGGTTGGACCTGTTGCGTATCGATTAGCATTACCTCCGTCTCTTGCTGGTGTGCACAATGTGTTTCATATTTCGATGCTCCGAAAATACATAGAGAATCCGGAACACATTTTGCAGCAAGCACTGAAGGACTTAGTGCTGATTTGACCTATGATGAAGAACCGGCCGAAATCCTGGATAGGAAGGACAAGCAGCTGCGGAATCGCGCCATTCCTTTGGTGAAGATTCGGTGGAAGAACCATACCCCTGAAGAAGCTTCTTGGGAGAAGGAAGAAGACATGAAGGAGAAGTTTCCTTACCTCTTTGGAAGCACAGTACGCTTTCAATTTCGGGGACGAAATTTCTTTAAGGGGGGAGAATGTGAAACCCAGCCCTAACCTTGACCCGGAAACCTTGTTGTTTGTAGGTCCGATGACCCGAAGTAAAGTAAGAAGTCAGCTTTGGGCCATCCCAAGAGAGGACTTGGTGTCCGGCTTTGAATCCATGAAAGTTGATGATGAGGTTCTATTTATGGAAACCGAATCCGATGAAGATCTAATTAGTTGATGGACTTGGAGTGCTCTCTATCTTGGTTTGAAGGCATTTCTACCTATTAGGTAAGTCACTTGACTTGTGTGCAAAACCCCTTTAGGTTTGGATTTGATCCGGACCCTCAATTCCCTGTTTTGGCCTTGTCATCAAGATTGGTCGACCGATTGGTCGACCGGGGCAATCGACCAATCCACTCGACCAATGAGTGCTGTCTTTGGCAATTAGGTTGATTCTTGCTCTATTTAAGTCCAACCTCGAGTCCACTTCGTATTTGCTGCCTCCAAACCCTCCTGGAACGAACCAAAGACCTCTCGCAAGTCATCTCTCTTGCATCCTTGGTGTTTTCTTGACGGATCTTCGTCGGAACTCTTCTTTTTGCATCAAAAGGTATGTCTACTCTCTCTTCTTCTCCTCCATCTTTGTTTTTCTTTCCTTTTTGAGTTGAGACAATAGAAGAGATGCTGCATCCTCTGTTGCAAACATCTCTGAACATGTTCTCATGATCATCCTAAGGATTTAAGGCTAGAACAATGATCTTAACCATGATCATTGCAAGCTTTTGAAGGATTCATGATCAAACCATGATTTAATCTCTGTTAATCTTCTAATCTGAATTCCGATCTCTTTGGATCTTCTTTCATTGATCATGTTAGTGGTTAATGGTTGTGTTTTCTTTCCATGATCCATAATCCATAGAATTCTAGTTGTTCTCTTCTACCTTACTATGTGTTCTTCATGATGCATGATAGTTACATATATGGTAGGTTTTATTTCCTTATTTAGATTTATGCTTCTAAGCCTTATTCCATGAAGACCTATGCATGTTTTCATGTTTTCATTACCAAAGCAATGATCCATCCTCCTATTGTTCTTGTCCTTGTTTTCTATTTCAAATTCATCAAGATCCATGTTTGAGTTAATTATGGTAACTTTTTGTTTCCTAATTTGGATCTTGATACCTTGATTTGATTAGTGTTTTGAGGTCCCCTATATGCTAGAATACTACTGATGTAGTCTACCCCTTGATTAGTACCCTTTTGAACCACCAAATTCGGATTTCATATCTTAAAACTCGATTTTATAGGCTATCGTCTGCATTGGTCGACTCGATTGGTCGATTGGACCACTCGACCAATCCACTCGACCAATCCACTCGACCAATGAGTACAAAGAACTCCGAATTGGTCTGCTTCGGATGTTTTGATATATTTTCTGTTAGGGATCTTTCCTAATATGTTGTATATACTTGTTTAGGACCTTCTTCTCAAGTTTGCCAAGATCTTACTTGATTTCTTAGGATCCTTTTAGCGAGTTATAAAAGGTAAGGATGGTTATTTCCTTAATTACATAGATAGCATGAATCTAGTTTCTATATTTGAATATCATGAATATGTTTCCTAAATTAGATTCTTACAATGATATACTACTGTTGCATAACTTTGATTACAGTAGCATTACTTATTCATATTGAATTGATTCATGTATGATTTACTTACCAATGTTATACAAGTGATTGTAATATCGATTTCTTTCCATATATGTAGTTACCATATATGTGATGATATGAATTGATGCATGTGTATGCTTACGTATGGTTTGGAAAGGAGAGGTGTCCTTTCGACACTTCCGTCCTTGGACTACTACGGGAATATTATGGGATGTTTCCGGAGATGCCCTCTGGACACCTTCCTAAACTGTTGGATGACATATCTAGGATTGTCTAGTAGTGTTTGGCTAGGATGTCCTGTTATGTCGACCCTAATCGGAGGGGTATTGAGACCGAACGACCCGTGGTAGCAATGGGGATTCATGGGCGCTCAAGACCGGTAACCAACCCGTGAGAGGACAGGAATCACATTGTGGGGGCCATTTATTGGTAGGGTTGCATATGGTTAGACTTGGGCTCACGGGCGCTTAAGACCGGTAACCAACCCGTGAGAGGACGTGAGAGCTTCCCGTTTACCATATGTGGATGATCAATAGGGTTGATGAGTCCGTAGTCCGAGTTGGTCGGTGCCATAGGATACGCCGACTCTAGTGTGAAGGATACCGGAAAGGATCGTCGGTGACGAGGAATGGAAGTATCTGGATCTCGACTTGATGTAACCAAGTAGAAGACTTGCATTTGGCTAGGTTTCACCCCGACATGCGCCAAGACTTATACCAAATGGTTGTGAGAGAGTGTGTTGACTTAACCCCCGCCAAGGTTTGTCCCGAGGAATGAAGGACCCATTACCAATCGGCTGCTCAAGACCGGTGAAATGATCCGTGAGAGAATCCAAGATATCTTAAATGATTGAGGATGTGAGTGGACTTTCCTAAAGAAGTACGGTGCTATGACTTAAAGCATGTCTCGCCAATAGAGACCAGCATCCATAGAGTTAGATTCATTCATTCACTGTTTGTCTCATATCATATTGCATTTATGTTTGTTCTGAATCCCGCCATTTATGTTATTATGGATTTTAATCGCCTTTACCGAGTTTCTTTGAAACTCATTCCTTTATTGTACAATGTTGTTAGACTATCCTGCAGTACGAGTATTATGACGGTCCCTATGAAGAAGCGCAAGGCGAAGAGACATATCTCCAGGAAGGTGATAGCGGTTACCACAATTACTCTGAAGATCCCTCGAGTGGTTATGCTCCGTACGATGCTTAGTCCGACCATTGAGTGGAAGCGTCCTTGTGCTATTTATGAGATCTATACATACAAGGATGTCGTCTATAAAGTGGAGAATAATTTAGTTACCCAATGTACTTGCTACTGGGATTAGATTTTGTCTAGTTTATTCTTTAGAGCTACTTTTCCGCTGGATGTAAAGTGGGATTTTTGCTTCACTTTACTTATCTGTTTGATACTCTGATTATATCTATTATTCTGATTCGTTTATGATTCATTCTTTCATTATTGGATCTATGATTTATCTTCCGCACACCTGTTATGATTGTTCATGATTATGTTATTGTTTATGTGGGAGGTTGATCACTCGATACCTGATCTTCGGGCTGTGGATCACACTCTCGGGTATGCCAGATAGGGTACCGGCTGGGAGGGCGTGACAGGTTGTACTTCCTTGCGGTCCTTCGAACCAATCGTCCCGCCTAGGGAATTCTCTCGTTCTCCTAGGCTCTCCTTCTCCCCACCGGTCGCCTTTCCCGGAAATTTTGACCGACATTCTGCTCATCGATCAATCTATGCTCCCGTTGTAACGCGCGCCTTCCCGCATTACGGTGATCAGGTGCTTGTGGTGCCACCACTTGTCTAGTCAGCGTACGAAGCATCTGACTCACCTCCAATAACTGGAGTTTCAGTTGATCCAATTGATACTGGAGTGAATCTGGAGGATTATTACCTCCTAGTTCGCCATCTTCCAGTACTTCAAGAGGTCGACTCCCCTCAGGGATATCTAGATTATTTGCTCAAGGAATTTGGACGCCAGCATCTCGCTAGGCCGCAGTAGCCGCTGCTGCCGATGATCTAGTCACCATGGCTTTCTGAAGCGTTTCCCACAGATGGCGCCAAATGATGCGTCCAAAATTTGCTCAGCCCTTAGATCTCCGGTGGATGACCTGCAAAAATGAATGTCAGATGTGGCCCGACCGCTGGGATCGGGAATCCACCTCCGAAGGCTAAGTCAGTTCATGAACTTAATCACAAACGGCTCTGCTTGAGCACAGAGCTAAGAAATGAATAACGAGAATACGATTCAGATTGTATCCGTCCCCTACCTTGTGAGTAGGTGATGTCTTATATAGAGTGTACCTTCGAATCTCCTTCGTTGGATGTATTTGAGCCTTCTTCGAATAGTCGTCAGATCTTAACGGATAGATCCGTTGAGAGATAGATCCCTACTAGGTTAGACTAGTAGATGACTCCTTCGATCATACGATCATTATATGGTAGTTATCCATATAATAGTGATAAGTAACAGCCGCCAAATGCTGCTACCTATCTCTTTGACAATTAGTCCATTCCGATCGTAGCGGATTAGGGCGTGCTTGTGACTGAGTTAGTTTTCTTCCTCAGCAAGCTATTTCCTGGACTCGGCTCTCTCGGAAGCGAGTCGATTCCTTTCGTCCCGACCAGGGTCAAGGATCGAACCAAGGTTGAACCAAGTTCGGTTATATTTTCTCCATATCAGATACATAAGAGCAAGAAAACTGAGAACAATTTGTCCAACGGCTTATATTGGAAGCAACCATTAACCATTATTGATTAACCTCCAATAAAAGATATCATGCCTAATGTGCGTGGGATTTGATCTTCCAAAACATTCTCCACCACTGTTTTCCAGGCCTGCTTGAGGGGTTTTGGGGAAGCAAAGAACACGCCATCTTTTTGGTAGTAAAGAAAAAAAAAAACCACCAATAATCAATAGCATTAGTGATGGTTATTTCACTAAGTTTTTTGGCAAATGGAGAAGGGAAATCTAAGTATAAACAGTTTCTGTTCCAACAACTTTTTTTGAAATAGAACTCCCTTAATTGATCAATACTAAAGGCCTTTTTGGTATCAATTCTCATCATTATTATTATTATTATTATTTCATTTTCATTTTCATGATGTGTTTGGTATTTATTTATTTAATTTTTCACAAACCATTGAAGATACCAATGCAAATTGAAAGTATAATAGTAAATATACATTCTTTTTATGAAAACTCTATTGTTTCTTCACTTTTTTTCACTCCTGAATTCCAATGATCTATTTTCAATTTTCATTATCACTTTTAATCTTTTTTTTTTTTTTTTTGACATACCAAACTTATTTTTCATTCCAAAATTTATTGTAGACAAAAATTACCAAATGGTTTTTCATTTTTGACAAAAAATGGATACTTGTATTCATTTCTTTTAAATAGACAAAATAAAATTAAGTCAAAATTAAGACATAAGAGTCAAACTCACAAGAAGTGAGGACCACAATATGGCCTTCAGCCTTGCACACATATGAAGGGATGCCAAGGGGAGGGAGTTTCAAAAACTTGTTTGGCTCTGTCTCTCCTCTTGTTCTCTCTTCTCTTGCTCTCTAGGGTCTAACCATGGAACCTTGAGAACTTTGGCTTTGGTTAATCCCTGATGTCTTGGAGAGTGTGGATTTGATATCCATGGAAAGGAGACTACATTTCCTTTTAAAAGAGGAGCGGTGAACCATTTTTACTCTACAAGTGGTGTAAGTCCGTCACCTAATTTCAACAGGCAAAATCCCAGTAAAGAATTTTAGTCCAGTTATAGAGGTTTCCTGATTCGAGTGAAAGCTAGACTTACCAAATTAAGTTGTATTGCTTAAATAAATATCCAATATTTGAAATATTTGATGTTTAAATCTCAAACATTCTTTTTACTCACAAAAACAAGATTTTATATATTCACTGAACCATGAAAAGAGCACGGTATCTAAATTACAAAGATCAAACAACCAAGAAGTGAAACTAGATCAAGAGGTCTTATACACACAAGACAGCACCCTATTTGCTAATGAGTCAGCTACACTACTAATATCCATTAGAATGTAAGACATAATGAAAAGCTAAAGATGTATTTCAACTTCACAAAGTCTTGAACCATATGGAAGGTCTCTACTGGTGGTCCCGGACCCTAAGCTCTACTGATAGACGAGGCAAGATCTTTTATGGTCTAATTCGACTAGAAGCTCTTCAATACCATCAACAATGCCTAGTGGCATATGAGCTCTGATTGCAAGAAGATGTCCTTGTAAAATTGATGATGAGAAAGAAGATCTGAAATGGCCTGAATAAAATTTCCTTGATACTCCTTGATCAGACTCCCAGGCATCTGAGTTACAAGTTTATAATCACCAGGAAAGGGTGGGTGAGGATTCCAAAATTATTCTGGTTGCTGAGTAGGAAAGAAGTTGTTGCCAACAAAAGAAGGTAGAGGAAGAAGGCAGATCACTTAAGATCACACTGTTGGATCCTAAAAGATCCAGGTGTTGCCTTCAGAGAGCCGTGTGCAACATACCCGCGCAACAAAAAAAGAAATTCGTAATTTAATTTCCGTAATCTTCTTCTATGGATACCAGCACCACAAACGAAAGTCGAAGGACATTATTTTTTGTTCTGTAACAATCTCCTTCAACTACCAAAAGAAAGCTTATTCTCTTTTCTCTGTTTGATACTGTCATATTTCAAGTTAACGTCAGTACACAAATTAGAGAATTTGTTCCGAAGAACCTTTCAGTGCTTTTATTATCAAATGGTCTATAGATTCCAAATTTGTTGGTTGGCACTAAACATCACTGGTGCTTAAGTTTAGTTGTAGAATCATCATCCATCACATACGGTATGGAGAGATCAACTAGCATATGTCAGCACAAGTTGAGGATGAAGAACCAACTTTGAGCCAACTTATATCTGTATTCATACAGATTCCAGTTTAGTTGCATTCACACAATCAATTAAGTTGTTCCAAGAATAGATTCACAACAAACTTGTAAGAGTACATAACTTAAATGGTTGGATCCCTAAATCTAATTATATAGAGATAATATAAGCTGGGTGAGTCTGTGCTCTACAGTTACAGTAAAGCTAGAGATATGGCCACTGATCTGCACATAGTGATGCTTCCATGGTCAGCCTTTGGCCATCTGATCCCATTCCTTCATCTAGCCATTGCCTTGGCGAAAGCTGGTATCCAAGTCTCCTTCCTCTCTACTCCCAAAAACATCCAAAGACTCCTTAAACTACCCTTAACTCTAGGAACTACAATTAATTTTGTGGAGCTTCCCTTCCCCCTTGTTGAAGATGGAAGTCACTTACTTGAAAACATGGAGGCCACTGTTGATCTTCCCACAGGGGACTTACTTCCTCACTTCATTGCTGTTTATGATCTCCTCCGTCAGCCTTTCAAGCAATTCATAGCTAATGAATTGCCAGATTGGGTAATCCAAGACTTTGTACCACATTGGGCAGTTGAGGTAGCTCAAGAGTTTGGGTTGCAAGTTATCTGTTTCTCTGCCTTGAGTGCCGCAGCCATGGCCTTTGCCGGGCCACCAGAGTATATGACTGGCGATGCATTCAAAAGAGTTCGTCCATCACCTGAGAGTCTCATAGTTAGACCAAACTGGATTACATTCGCATCATCAGTCACTCTACGACAAGATGAGGCAAACAGTTACTATGCTGCCCTTCATAGGGGGAGCAATATTTGTGAAAGGGTAGCTGCAGTGCTTCAGGGATGTAAGGCCTTTGCTATACGTAGTAGTAAAGACTTTGAAGGAGAGTACATAGAAGTACTAGAGAAGATTTACAGGAAACCAGTGATTACTGTTGGATTGCTTCCACCAATAGTAATGCCATCAGTGGAAAGAAAGTTGGAAGGTGAAGAGTTGTGGAGTAGAACACTTCAATGGCTCAATGGGCAAAAACCAAAGTCAGTTGTGTTTGTTGGGTTTGGAAGTGAAAGCAAATTAAGCAAAGTACAAGTGGATGAGATAGCTTATGGACTAGAGCTCTCTAATCTGCCATTTCTATGGACACTAAGGAAGCCTCACTGGGCAACAGAGGGTGTTGACATTCTACCAGATGGTTTCATTAATAGGATAGCTGATCACGGGGTGATCTATGTGGGATGGGCACCACAGTTGCAAATTCTAGCCCACCCTTCCATTGGGGGTTCTTTGTTTCATGCTGGTTGGGGTTCAATCATAGAGACACTCCAATATGTTGATCGGCTGGTTGTGTTGCCGTTGATCAATGATCAAGGACTAAATGCAAAGCTATTGGTGGAGAAGGGTTTGGCTATTGAAGTTGATAGAGATGAGGATGGGTCCTTCCATGGGGAAGCCATTGCCATGTCTTTGAGAAAGGCAATGGTCTTTGAGGCAGAGAGTTTGTGCATGAAATCAAGAGAAGTCAGAAGAATTATTGGTGATCAGACACTCCACCAAGACTACAACATTGGTGGGCTTGTCGAGTACATGAGAAATGGGGTTGTGAAGAAAAATTTGTCCAGTTGATCGAATTTTCCTTTTCTAACTTTGGTCTGGTCGCCCCCCCCCCCCCTCCATTTTCTCTTTTGTGGAAATCAATATCAAGTTACCACTTTAAGTGAATGAATTTCTACTTCAATCCTCTCCTTCTAAAAACTATAAAGGTGATGCATCTCGAATCTTCCCAAACGGCAAGGCCCGCAAGAAAGAGTTAGATGTTGGCCGACCAGAGTGGTTGGGAAGCCGCCTCCAACGATCAAGTCTATATAAACACCACTCAAAAGTCTCTGCAATGTTGCAAAGCTTAGGCAAGAAATCATACAAAGTTGAGAGTGATTCAGTTACCTTGGCACTACTCAGGGGTAGGGTTTATGTAGTGGTTATCTCTTGTCTATAGCTCGAATCCATATGGCAGGCTTCTTTGTGGATTGTGGTAAGGTATTTGAGTCATACTCATCGTATGTTGAGATACTCAAGTTATACCCAACTTATTGTTGAGGTATTTGAGTAATACTCAACTTATTTTCTAATATGGACCATCAGATTAGTTATAATCTAACGGTGTAATGGGCTTTAGTAGGAGAGTCCAATTACCTATAGAACTCAGTATTTTACTATAAATACTAGCTGGAAGCAACGGTCTGGGTATTCCAATCTAGATACTCAGGGTGTAATGCTTTAAGCAACCTTGTGCTTAAACCCTAACCCTAACAATCTTACAGCATTATGAATTTCTTTGTGAATTCCAGACTGTGCTTGATGCTTTCAGAAATTGTGCTTGTGTTTGTTTTCATTCTTAGCTCTAGTACTGTGGTTCACCGATGTGAACGTGATGATGAGGTTGTCGAGATCAAGGACTTCACTTGTGCTGTTGTTGCCTGGACTCAGGAATACGATAGCAACAAGTGTTCGATCTTGGTCTTGCGGTTAGAGCGAAGACGTCGGCTGGTCTATGGCACAATCTGACTGAAGCCTTTTTCTAATGCATTCGAGGTGTAGAAACCACCTGTCCCGACATGGATTAATTTCCTCTTCTTCAAGTCATGACTTGGCCTTCTATTCCGCTCAAAAGTCTAAGAGAGGAGCTCACGGAAGCGGCGGCTCTGGTTCTTATGGCAGTGGAAGAAGCTTTACATCTCAGCTTGAGTCTTATATCCAGGTAACATGTATCACCTAATGGCTGATAATCCATCGACCTTCGACCTTCTAAAATCGGGGAAGAGAGAGTGGGTTGGGACTCGGCAGTCCCATGGCTAATGTAGCCAAGAACCACATCACCCTACGGGTAGACCTCTGCAATGACAACGGCGCCGTCGAGTTCTATTGAAAAAAAAAAAAGATTTTGCGTCGTGGTCGATCGTTGGTCTTGAAGGCGGCAACATCATTTTCTGTTGAGGACAGGAGATCACGGGTTGAAAACATCCACGTAATAAAGGTGCATCAGTTACAACCTGGTTTTCTTTTTGAAACTTCCAATTATCGCGTGAGTTACTAGCTACAACCATTAAATTGATTGTCCTTTTTTGAAACTTCAAATAATGGCGTGAGTTACAAGTCCCAGCCTTTAATTTGGTTTTGTGCTTGTAATCTCATCGTAACTTTTGTACTTAAAATTGTTTTGACAAAACCATGTGCAAAGGTTTGCTAATCTATTACTTTAACAAACCATGTGCACAGCAGCACAGGTTTTTATAGTAATTCGATCAATTTTGTGAAAAATAAATGTGATGAGATGCTCTCTTATTTTTCTCCTTCAGTTTCTTTTATATAAAGAAAAATTAGTTATGAAATCTAGAATATGATTTCTCTTAAGTGGCTGGGTTTGCCCCTTCTTGTGGTTTATATGGCATGGTATATAAGATGGGTAACATTTGACCTGTAAGCCATGGAATTTGAATTAGGAGACCCATCTTCTTTGGGTTACTATTTATTTTTACGTTTCTTTTGTTAATAATATAAAAATAAAGGATTCGATTAAAGTGAACAAAGTGATGGCTTTATTACTGTCGAAATCCAGAAAGAAACTGTCACTTACTCTCTTCTGTAAGTATTTTTTTTTAGCATCTTTTTTGAGAAAAAAAAAATGAGGGGAAGAGAGAAAACACTTGAATGGATATATGTGTCCAATCTAATCTGACCAAGTTAGAAACCTTCATTGGGTCTAAAATCAATGCAAGAAAGTGAAAACAAAATTTGGATGAAAGAGTTTAAATTTGTTCTATAGAACACTAATGTGTTTTTTTATTCAGTCTCATGACTCTTGTGTCGTTGATTCCTGGTCTTGTAAATAAAAAGGACATGTCTCTAAGTTTTTTGTTTCATATCAAGAGATTCATATCGGTTTTAAATTTTATGAATTCTGATAGAGTGAATGAAATGGACAAAAAATATTTTATTATACAACCTATATGAACAAACTTGAAGGGTATGTCATGAAAAGTTTCAAACATAAAAACTATAACTTAATTTAGTATCTAAATTATGGCACAAAAATTTGACAAAAGAAGTAAAGAGCTTTGGGTTTCAAATGAGTAACTCTAATAAATGCCTTTACTATAAGTCTGTGTCGAATAAGTCATAATTATTTGCTTATATGTAGATGATATGTTGATTCTTGGTTCTGATCATTCTGTAGTGAGTGACATCAAAGAAACATTAGCTAAAGAATTCAACATGACGAATCTTGGTGTTGTAGACATCATTCTTGGCATGAAAGTAGGTTTTTCTGGGCAGGGAATTACCATTAACCAATTTAGTTGTATTGAAAAACTACTTTCTAGATGAGGATGTAGTGGATGCAAACCAGTAGAGACACCATATGATTATAACAGCATGTATCGAAAGATAGTAAAACTGTGAATCAGTTAGACTATTCTAAATTGATTGGTAGTCTTATGTATGCAATGAATTGCACTAGGCCAGACATAGCGTATATAGTAGGCATGCTGAGTTGCTTCACATGTAATCCTAGTACAGTGCACTGGAATGCCCTTAAAAGATTAATGAGATATCTTAAGCGTATTACAAACTATGCTCTTCTTTAAATTAGACATTCTCAAATTTTGGAAGGATAATTTTGATGCATCTTATTGCTTGGAAAGAGAAACAACAATCTACTAGTGATTATTCTTACACTAGGTGAAGTGGCAGTTAAAAGGAAATCCAATAGATGAACTTTATTGTTTTGAGTTCTATTTTTCATGGAATCAGAATAATATTCTCTAGCCTCAGGAGAGATAAGGCAGAGAGTGGATAAAAGATCTGATCCTGGATATTCCTATGATTAACTTGAAGTTTGTTTTGTAATAATCAAGTAACAACAATGATAGCTAATACATCACCCTTTAATGGTAAGAGGAGACAAATTAGGCTAATGCAGGTTGTGTTGAATTATCTAATAAAACATGAAGTGATCACTTTAGTTGATCAATATAGAACATGGCAGATGCCCTTATAAAGGGATTGAAATACAAATTGAACATTCAAAATTCTGGGGGAGATGGGGTTAAAGACCATATAGATAGATAGGTCTTAATCTAATTATATGTTATTTTGAATTGTTCGAATTTCATCTAGCCATAATTAGCATTCATGACAATTTGCATATTTCAGATAATTTGGCAGGATTGTGGAGTATAGAGGTTTGTGAAATCATTCCACATTGATGATATAACAGCCTTTGTATGAAGCTTGATTACCTTATTATTCCATTCAAGGAATATGAAAATTGTTGATATGTTTCGATGATGTTATTGTTATCTTTATATCATTCCATATCTTATGATATGTCTTCCATAGAAAAGTTTATCATTCTAAATTTGATGATATAACCAATAAACTATGTTGGACACGATAACTCTAACATTCCAAATAAAAACATAGAATGGTTCTTTGTAAAAGAAACCATTTAGATCTTGTTCTTGTTTAGAAACTTGATGAGAATGCAAATTATGTTGAACATGATTCCAAATAGAAACATGGAATGGTTCTTTGTAAAATAAACCATTTAGATCTTGTTCTTGTATGGAAACTTGATGAGAATGCAAATGATTTTTCAGTCATCATGTGAGTTATACTAAGTTCTTTTGATTGAGCTAGATACTTATGCAAATGATTGAATTCATATTTTGGTAAATTTGCAATGGATGGCAAAAATGGAGGAGCGGATCCAATCCTCTGGCTTGATGGAAAGATTTACTTGACAAGTAAAATCACTCAAAGCTGTCAGGATGGATCTCGATAGAAAAGATTCACTTTAAGAGTAAATCGATCAAGGATGCAACTTCAAGAAGTAAAATCACTCAAAGTCATCAGAAATAGTTGTATTGTTCTTTGTGAGAATAAGTAATTCACTCCAAGAAGAACTTCTAATTAGATTGGGTTTATATTTGTTTTAAAACTCATGTTTTAATTTCAAAGTATTTTTGTGAATTTTATTGAATACTATTCTCTTTTGGAAAGTTATGAATGATTATATATTAAGTTTGAACATTACATTTTTTGGACTAATGCTAGAGCTATATGTAGAACATAGGAGGAGATTGTTGAGGTATTTGAGTCATACTCATCGTATGTTGAGATACTCAAGTTATACCCAACTTATTGTTGAGGTATTTGAGTAATACTCAACTTATTTTCTAATATAGGCCATTAGATTAGTCAGGTCAAATTTGCTTTTAGTGGAACAACACTAAAGTCTTCATGTTCTTCTTGCATATAACAAGGTTACTTTCAGCTTTCTGAGGAAATACCTCATATGATTTGCTTCTTATTCTATCATCTTCGAAGGAGGATCAAAGTTGCACCCATAAAGAACATAGGCACCAGAATTCCAGTATAAATCATCACTTGACCTACATTTAAGGCTACTCTATTAGTGGACGAGATAGCAAATTTCTACATAAATTACCATAGATAGGGAAAACAATAAACAATAACAGTTACTGTTAATATTAGTGGGTGGGTCCCACTACAATTTGCGCCATAGGTGGCGGCAAGATGTTTATGTAGTCTAAGATGACTACTCCTCTATTTAATTGAGTCTAAAGAGGACTCTAATATTTCTTCCCTAAGATAAGTCTGAGGAAAACCCTAATTAAGGAATTAGGGTTGAGGGAAAACATTATAAATAGAGGGATGGAAAACCAAACAAAAACACATGATTTAGAATACTCTCACATGCTCTGCGAATTCTCCAAGCTAATCCTGAACCTCCATCATTGTGGTTCACCAATTTAGAAGCGTGGAAATAACTTATAGAGTTCACAAGCTGAAAGAAGAGAAAGGAACACAAAGAGGCACCTCCAATGTCTAGATGTATTGCAAAAAATCACTAAGGTAAATGATCTAAAACTCTTCCTTTCATTGATTTAGTTTAACAGTTACAATTAAACGGCATACTATTAGTCATATTCAAAGATTCAATATTAAGAAAGCAAAATCAAACAAATGAAAAAAAATTTAAAATAGAAGACCCCAAAAATTATGGGGAATTACATCATACGTAAACAAAAATACAACACAGCAAAAATTAAGATAATGCGAGATAGAAATGACAAGAAGAAAATAAGGAAATTAAGAAGAAACAAAGTTAAAAAGAAAGAAAGGACTCCAAGTACAACGCTGATTATCTATACATAGACAATCCCATCAGTGGGAAGAAAACAAAACGATTAGTTGCGACTTGCTTCAGTTTTTGCAATTGTTCTTTGATTGTTTTACTAATCTAGTTGTTGTTTAGTGTTAGCCTTGATAAGGAACCTCCGGGGTGGGATATATCTCGGGTTCGTGGTGAGGTCAAACCAGGTCTTGCGGTGGCTGACGACTTAGCTTTCTAAACTCCATTCCAGCTCCTCCACAATTTTCCACAGCTGCCTCCCCCCACCAAAAGAAGGGGGAAAAAATGTAAACTTGTGGCATATACCCCATCCCCTCTCATTGTTTCCCCCGTAACTAGCCCTAAGGTTTATCATAATAGCACCCCCCTCATCTCATATTTACTTTTTGTTTTAATCCCCAAACCCTAGTAGGATCCCGACTTCCCTCCAAAACCAAGAAACTCCAAAAACTCCTAAACCACCATCAGGCTTGGGAAATCAATCCAGTATATATTGCTCAACATCACCAAAGCTCGTAAGAGAAGTCACATACTGTATTCAGATGATCTCTAATTGATGCGATATGTATTGCACAAATATAGACCTTCCGAAATTCCTCATTTGACAAGGACTTCTAGTCACTTAAACTTAAATAGAATAAGGAATCAGATTAAAATTAAGATTCTCCATTGAATCCTAATTAAGATTACAACTTCAAAATAAGAGGTAAATAAAAGTCTTAAGCAAAAGTTCAATTTTCCTAAATAATACCATAGACAACATTACCCTCACTTCATGGGCCTATAACTTATGCCCATTATATTAATAAACCCAAAAAATAGGAAGCCTTAGGTATATATAACCCATCTCTGGGCCAAATCAAACTATCCTAGTGACCGATTGACCAATTTGGGCAATCTTAACTGCATCATTGTTTAATGATGTGGCTTCTATAATTAGTCTTTGATTATGCTTCTCTCTATTTCCTCTCCCGTTTATTTGCTAGAGAAGCCTATATCATTGGGGCCTTTCAATGTAATGTGTCTCTATACTTTGGCAGATTTTTGGCTTCTCATGTTGTTTGAAAATCTAGCAATTCTTCCTTTTTAATTGAGAGGTGAACATCAACTGAAAACTATAAACGTTGTTCTAGACTGAATACAAAATGTTAATACTTAAAAAAATGGTGTTGGATCTATCATAGTGAACTTAAAGCTTGGATTCTAAAGGATGCTTGAGTTACTTCATAATTTTTCTCTTACCTATGCAATTGAATGGAGCAAGACAAGTATTAAGTGTGTATGCTATTTGATATGGAGAAAATATAACCAAACCTGGTTCAATCTTGGTTCGATCCTCGATTCCGGTCGGGAAGAAAGGAATCGACTCGCTTCCGAGCAAGCCGGGTCTGGGAGATAGCTTGCTGAAGAAAACTAACTCAGTCACAAGCATTGTGAAACCCATCCCTAACCTTGACCCGGAAACCCTGTTGTTTGTAGGTCCGATAACCCGAAGTAAAGCAAGAAGGCAGCTATGGGCCATCCCAGTGGAAGACTTGGTGACTGGCTTTGAATCCATGAGTGTTGATGTCAGTGTTCCATTTATGGAAACTGTATCCTGAGGAAGATCGGATTAGTTGATGGACTTGGAGTGCTCTCTGTCATGGTTCGAAGGCATTTCTACCTACTAGGTAAGTCACTTGGTGTGTGTGCAAAACCCCTTGATGTTTGGATTTGATCTGAGCCTTCATTTCTCTGTTTTGGTCTTGCTGTTCTGATTGGTCGACTGGACAAGTCAACCAATCCAATCGACCAATGGGTTCTGTTTTTGCTAATTAGGTCTTGCTTGCTCTATTTAAGTTCTACATCGTATTTGCTGTCTCCAAACTCTTTGGAATGTACCAGAGACCTCTGCAAGACATCTTCCTTGCATCCTTGGTTGATCCCTGCAAGAACTCAAGTAATCTTCTTCCTCTTGCATCAAAAGGTATGTCTACACTCTCTTCTTCTTCATCATCTTTGATTTTCTTTCCTTTTTGGGTTGAAACAGTAGAGAAGATGCTGCATTCTCTGTTTCAAACATCTCTGTACTTATCTCCCATGATTTCCTAACGATTGATGGTTAAAGCAATGATCTTAATCATGATCATTGCAAGCTTTTGAAGGAATTATGATCTAAATCATGATCTTGTCTTCGTTCATCTTTTGATTTAAATTCTGATCTTCTTAGATCTATTTTATTGATCATATTAATAGTCAATCGCTGTGTTTTCTTTACAAGATCTATAACCTATAAATCTCTAGTTCTTTCTCCTTGATCATACCATGTTCTTTCTTCAAGAACCATGATTGATCTAATTATGGTAACTTTTGTTTCCTAATTTGTAACTTGAAAACTTGATTCAATTAGTGTTTTGAAGTCCTCTTTATACTAGAATGCTGCCATTGTAGTTTACCCCTTGTTTAGTACCCTTTTGAACCATCAAATTCGGTTCTTTATTCTCAAAATTAGGATTTTTGAAGGCCACTGTCTCAGTTGGTCGACTCATTGGTCGACTGAGGTAGTAGACCAAGTCAATCCACCAATGAGTACAGCAACTCCATATTTGGTTTGTTTTGGATGTTTTGATATCTTTCCTTCTAGGTATCTTTCCTAATATGTTGTATACACTTGTTTAGGACCTTCTTCTCAAGTTTTGTCAAGATCTTACTTGATTTCTTAAGATTCCTTTGCGAGTTATAAAAGGTAAGGATGGTTACTTTCTTAACTACATAGATTGCATATATTAGTTTCTATATTTGAATCTTGTTAGTTTATTTCTTTAATTAGATTCTTGCAATGTTATACTACTGTTGTACTATCTTGATTTCAGTAGCATTACTTGTTTATGATTCATGTATGATTTACTTATTAATTATACGCAAGATATATGTTGTTATTGATTTCTTTCCATATATGAAGTATATATGTGATGTTATGGATTCATGTTTGTGTGTGATTAAGTATGGTTTGGAAAGGGGAGGTGTCATTTTAACACTTCTGTCCTTGGACTACTACAGGAATATTATGGGATGTTTCCGGAGATGCCCTTTGGACATCTTCCTAAACTGTTGGATGACATATTTAGGACTGTCTAGTGGTGTTTGGCTAAGATGTCCCATTATGTCAGACCCTAATCGGAGGGGTATTGAGACCGAACGACCCATGGTAGCAGTGGGGATTCATGGGCGCTCAAGACCGGTAACCAATCCATGAGAGGACAGGAATCACATTGTGGGGACCATTTATCGGTAGTGTTGCATATGGTTAGACTTGGGCTCACAGGCACTCAAGACCGGTAACAAACCCATGAGGGGACGTGAGAGCTTCCCGTTTACCATATGTGGATGACCTATAGGGTTGATGAGTCCGTAGTCAAGGACTATGAGGACTCTAGTGTGAAGGATACCGGAAAGGATCGCCAGGGGCGAGGAATGGACGTATCTGGATCTGACTTGATGTAACTGAGTAGGAGACTTGCATTTGGCTAGGCTTTGACCCTGACATGAGCCGGTACTTAAACCAATGGTGATGTGAGAGAGTGGTGACCTATACCCCCAGCCATGGAATGTCCCGAGGGATGCCGGACCCACTACCAAAATGCGTTGTGTGATGAGACATTCCTAAAGAAGTACGATGTTATGACTTAAAGCATGTCTGCCAATAGAGACTAGCATATATAGAGTTAGAATCATATTGCATCATGTGTTTCGTATCATGTAGCATTTTACTTTGCTTTGAAATCCTGCCATTTATGTTGTTATGGATTAACTGCCTTACTGAGTTTCTTTGAGACTCATTCCTTTTGTACAATGTTTTGTTAGACTACTCTACAGGTTCTGAGTATCATGACTGCTCGTATGAAGAAGCGCAAGGAGAAGAGGCATATCTCCAGGAAGGTGATTGCGGTTACGACAATTACACTGAAGATTCTGCGGGTGGTTATGCTGCGTACGATGCTTAGTCCAACCATAGAGTGGAAGCGCCCTTGCGCCATTTTTGAGATTTATACTTATAGAGATGTTGTCTATAAGATTGAGAACAATTTAGTTACCTATTGTACCTGCTATTGGGATTAGTTTTCATTCTTTTCCTTTTCTTTTAGTACTACTTTTCTGCTGGTTGTAGAGTGGGATTCCGCCTCACTTTACTTTATTGATTTGACATTCTGATTATCTTTCGTACTCTGATTATATATGACTTACTCTTTCCTTATTTGGATATTTGGTTTATCTTTTGCACATTGATTATTATTGTTCATGATTATGTTATTGTCTATGTGGGAGGCTGATTACCTCGATATTTGGTTTTCAAAGCTGTGGATCACACACTCGGGTATGCCAAGTAGGGTACCGGCTGGGTGGATGTGACAGAGTGGTATCAGAGCCCAAAGTTTGAGGAAATCCTAACCACAGAAAAAAATAACAGAACATTCATGAGTCATAGATCTGAAATGACTCCTCTACTCTTAGAAGTGAATAATAGAACACTTGGATTAGAAACTTAACCAATGAAGCATAATTGAACATTTCTGAATAACATTCCATAATTATACTTAACAAATGTCACTTAATGCAATAAAAGAAAAGTGCATAATACACAATAATTAAGTGAAACAAAGTGAACTTCATTAATTTCAAAAGTTTTTACAACGATTACATCAGATAATGCATAAATGAAAATCCTAATGTATAGTCTATCTAGGTGATCTCCTTTGATCTCTGTATGCTCTAAAGTCCTCTGCTAGCTGAGTCACTTGATGCTCTATCCTATCCTGTCATGACTCCATCCTCTCATACATCTGCTCCTGTCTGACCTCCATCCTCTCCAGCATGGAAGTCATCGATCTCATCTATGCACCGAGATCTGAAGTCTCTGGAACTGCATGGGATGGACCACCTGTCTCGAAGTGTGATGAAGAAGGAAACTTGTGATGCCTCGGCTCAGCCTCGTGCATCTCTGTATCATCTCCGGCCTGATCATCACTATCAGGACCAACATCCTCTCCTCCATCATCAGACTCATCCTCCTCCTCCTCCTCTGTCTCCTCATTATCCTCATCCTCTGGACCAGGAGATCTCACTGTCTGTCTCAGCCTCATCTGTCAGATGGTCCTAGTCCCGATCGTGTATCCCTGAGAACCAGTGTCCACTAGTGTATCCTCGAGACTCACTCCGAAATGCCGGAAGATCAAAGTCAGTAGTCTCCCATAGCAAAGGTTCCGCATGCTAGGCCACCAGGAACCAGGTCCACGCGACCTGCTGAATGATGTAAGAAATGTCGATCTCGAAGCCCATGTAAATGCGGTAGATGACTAAGGCCTCCATCACTGTGACTCGATGGTGATGTCCAACCTTCGGCATAATGTTTCAGCCGACAATGCGACCGATAATCCGTGCTGAATCTGTCATCCGGCCATTGGTCCACGGAGTGTGGCATCGACGACTATCCCACAGTGTAGAGCAAATTTCGTGTAGCTCATACGGCATCAAGTAACTGTCGATCCCTGCCCCCGCAAGTATCCACACGCACTTCCGTGGGTAGTAAGGAACCCGCAAGATCTCAGCCAATGATCTCGTGGAGAAGCAGATCCGTGTCTGAAGGACCCTGCTCCTGAGGACTAGCCGAAGAGGATGTCCTGGACCTCTAGACTCCTCTGTAGATGTAAGGTTGCTGAAGAACAACCTCACCAGCTCCGGATATATCAGCAAATCCTCGGTGAAGAGATGCGTCCACTGCATAGTGTCGAATCTCTGCCGAATCCTGAAAACTCTGAGCTGACGAAGGTGAAGTAGACGTCCCAGCTCGATACTGCAGTAACTGAAGTAGGCCTAGTACAAGAACTCGGCATGTGGTGTATCGAACATGTCTGGCCGCTGAACCTCCTGTCTAGGCTCTGAAGGAACCTGACCTCTACCCCTGAGTGCCCCTGCAATACGACCACAACCACAACCACGACCACGACCCCGACCTCTTCCTCGTCCTCCTCTCTATATGGTGTATGTCTGTGGAAGAGACAAAAGACATTGCTAGTTAGTGCTATTTCATGATTTCAGCCAAAAGGGTATTTTCGTAATTTCGGAAATATTTCAAATTTGGGGAAATTTTGATTTGAAGATACTAACATGTGCACAATACATGGAATTGCAAGATCATGAACTTTATTTGAAGTAAATCGACTGAAAACTTGATTAAAAGTGGAAAATTCAGCAAGAAGGAAATTTGGGGATTTTGCAATTTAGGTCAAAATGGAATTTTTGAAAAGTTGAAATTGGTTAAATCAAATTATATGGACATATCTACAATATCATCTTGAGCATGTAGCATTTGATATCATGCGAAAACTCCTAGCGGTTTGTGAGGAATCGAAATTTTTCTAAAGTTAACAATTTCGGTACGAAAACGTTATGAGATGTGCAAGAATGTGTTAGAACTTGTTGTCTATGCATGTCATTGTGTTTAAAACCTAGGGAATATGTTTCTAAGTATTCCTAAGCATGATTTCTAACATTGGATACAAGCAAAACATGGATTTTGTTGAAATGCAAGCATGAGAAGATGAAAATGGAAGAAGGAATGAGAGATTTACCTTGTATGTGATGAATGTGAGATGTTGTGTTGTTGTTGAAGCACCAAAACACCTCAAGAACACTTGGGAGAACCTTAGGAGACTTTCCCTAGAGCTCTCTCATGTTTGGAAGAAGATAGAATGAAGTTGGAATGAGGAAATGAGGCTCAAAATGCGAATTTTCGTATTCTGTGAGCATTGGTCGATTGGGCCAGTCGACCAATCAATCGACCAATCAATCGACCAATCAATCAACCAATGGACACAGAGACCTCATTTTCTGCTGAATTTTTGGGAAATGTGATTTTTGTCCATGGATTATTGTTTGATGACTATATGGATGTATTTAAGCATGATTTAAGTTTTCAAATCTTTCGGACTTGTGGATTATATTGAAACTTCGAAATTCGGTGTTTTTGATGTTTTCAATTTTTGTAGAATGGTTACTCTGAGAAGTGGACGTGGTGAGATACCTGAAGATGGTCATGGTTAGCAGAACAATACTGGCGATCAGGGTACCCATGACATACCCAATGCCCCGAACTTCAGTAATTTTCGTGATATTGCCAACATCATGGGCAATATGATGCAGCAGCAAGCAGCTCAGTTCAACCAGATGCTGATGGGTTTCATGACTCTGCATAATGAGACTCGTGTTGGTGTCAACGGAAATCTTCATACTGTTGTCCCGAATGCGGGAGGATTGGCTGGAACTCCTCATCCTCGCCTGATGGAGAGTTTCCTGAAGATGCATGTGCCCACTTTCACTGGAGTTACCAAGGACCCCTTGTTTTCTAAAAAGTGGCTTCGTGAATTGGAGAAGGCTTTTCGACATCTGCAATGTTCGGAAGCTCAGAAGATTTTGTTTGCTAAACAGAAGTTGCAACATGAAGCTGATGCTCGGTGGACCTCCACTCGACCTGTTTTGGAAGGTTTGCATGTGGGTGTTGTAATTTGGGAGTTTTTCAAATAAGCTTTCTGCATGAATTACTTCCCTGAGGTGGTGAAAGATGCGAAGGAAACTGAGTTTATGGTTCTCACACAAAGATCTTTGTCTGTGTTGGAGTACCAACAGTAGTTTGAGGAGCTTCATTTCTTTGCTCCTGATTCTCTAAAGCTTGACCTCGCCAAAGCGAAGAAGTTCTTCAAAGGATTGCGCCCTGCCATCAAAGCTTACCTCACTGTCCAGCCTATAGTGAGCTATGCCCAAGTGGTACAGAACACGAAGAAGTTGGAAAAAACTGAGAAGGAGCATGCACGAGTGCAAAGGCCCTAGTAGCCTAGGAACCCTGGATTGGTGGATCGTAATGATCGGCGTTTTGTGAGACCTACACCCTACCCCACTCCTGCTTTTTAGCCTAGGAGTGTAGGTCAGAGCCTTGGTTTTCAGCAGCCCAGCCAGTTTAGACAGTATGGCGGGAATTGACCACCAGTGAATGCTAGTGCTAGGCCTGTGAATGTGAATCCTAGGCCTTTTGTTCAGAAGCCCCCTGTTGCAGCTACTCCAGTTGGACCCAGCAATCCTGTTTGCTTTTTCTGTAAGCAAGCTGGTCATTTTGCCCGTGCCTATCCGAAGCGACCTGCCCAGCAGCCTGCTCCTGCTCCTCCCTCTGGTAGAGTGTTCAGTATTTCCAGCACTGAACAGAATGCAAGCCATGATGTGATTATAGGTACATTGTTAGTCGCTTCTATTCCTACATTTGTCTTATTTGATACGGGTGCATCTCATTCGTTCATGTCATCTGCATTCATCAAGAAGACTGACCTAATCCCTGAGAAATTGTCTAGTTGTTTATTGATTAGTACACCTAGTGGTCCTGTTGTGAAACTAGATAAAGAGTTAGTTAAATGTCCTGTGTTGATTGGTGAGAAGAACTTGGAAGCCAATTTGGTACTTCTTGATATGAAGGACTTCGATGTCATTTTGGGAATTGATTGGTTGACAGCCCACAAAGCTGTGTTTCTTTGTTCCTCAAGGAAGATTCAGTTCCATATTTGTGGAAGTCCGGTCTTTGAATTTCAAGGCGAAAAAAGAAGGGTTTGTAAGAAGATATTGTCTCAGACCGATGCAAGTCTATGCCCTAGTGGATGATGCGTCATCTGAAGGCAAGAGTAAAGTGGAGAAAAGAGTTGACGAAGTCAGGATTGTCTGTGACTTTGTTGATGTTTTCCCTGATGATCTATCGGGAGTGCCTCCGGATAGGGATGTTGAGTTTTCCATTGATCTCATCCCTGGTGCCGCTCCAGTATCTAAGGCTCCGTATAGGATGGCTCCTACTGAGTTGAAGGAGTTGCAAAACCAGTTGAATGAGCTCATTGATAAAGGTTTCGTACAACCCAGTGTGTCACCTTGGGGAGCTCCGGTGTTGTTTGTCAAGAAGAAAGATGGTAGTATGCGTCTGTGCATCGACTATCGTGAGTTGAATAAGCTGACCATCAAGAATAGATACCCGCTGCCCAGAATTGATGATCTCTTCGATCAGTTGAAGGGTGCAGCTGTGTTCTCGAAGATTGATTTGAGATCTAGATATCACCAGTTGAAAGTGAAGCCAAGTGATATCTTCAAGACAGCTTTCCAAAGAAGGTACGGCCATTATGAGTTCAGAGTCATGCCTTTTGGTTTGACTAATGCTCCTGCAGTGTTCATGAACCTCATGAACCGAGTATTTCACGATGTGCTTGATAAGTTTGTGATTGTCTTCATTGACGACATCTTGATCTATTCGAAGAACGAAGATGAGCATGCGAGCCATCTAAGTTTCACTTCGCAAAGATTGCGAGAAAAGAAGTTGTACGCCAAGTTTAGCAAGTGTGATTTCTGGCTCAAGAGAGTAGTATTCCTCGACCATGTGGTTTCAGCTGAAGGTATTCGTGTCGATCCTGAAAAAGTCCAAGTAGTGGATGATTGGGAAAGACCGAAGACGGTGACGGAAATAAGAAGTTTCCTTAGATTGGCGGGTTACTACAGAAGATTCATTAAGAACTTTTCTCGGTTGGCTGCTCCTATGACTAAGTTGACCAGGAAAGAAGAGAAGTTTGTTTGGTCTGACGCTTGTGAGAAGAACTTCCAAGAGTTGAAGGATAGATTGACAAGTGCTCCGGTTTTGACTATACCTGATAGTTCCGGTGCTATGACAGTCTATACTGACGCGTCAAAGATTGGTTTGGGTTGTGTATTGATGCAACATGGTAAGGTTGTAGCCTATGCTTCTCGGCAATTGAAAGATTATGAGCGGAAATACCCCACTCACGATCTAGAACTTGCCGTTGTTGTCTTCACTTTGAAGATTTGGAGATATTACCTCTACGGTGAGAAGATTGCCATTTTCACGGATCATAAGAGTTTGAAATACTTCTTTACCCAAAAGGAGTTGAACATGAGGCAAAGAAGATGGTTGGAACTAGTCTCTGATTATGATTGTGATATTCAAGATCACCCCCGGTAAGGCAAACGTTGTTGCTGATGCTCTTAGTAGGAAGAATCAGAAGAAGACTTTGGATTTGAATGCTGTGAGTCTACCATTGTTGTCTTCTATTGAGAGTTTTGATTTGGAAGTTGTCCCTAAGAATTCTGATTTTGTTCTTTTCGCCATGACGGCAAGATCTGGCCTTAGAGATAAGATTGTTGCCCTGCAGAGTTCTGATCAAGGACTTATGGACAAAGTTGAGAAGATTTCTTCGAATCCTGAGTCGGATCCCGACTTCAGTATATCCATGGATGGTGCTTTATTGTTTAGAGGTAGACTGTGCGTACTGGAAAATGAAGAAATTAAGAAGGAAATATTGAAGGAAGCACACCAGTCAGTCTTTACTGTGCCACCCGGAAGCACCAAGATGTACAAGGACTTGAAAAAACATTTTTGGTGGTTTGGTTTGAAGGCTGATGTCGATAATTTTGTTTCCAAGTGTGAGACTTGCCAACGTGTGAAAGCCTTTTTTCAACCCCCATCTGGATTACTTCAACCCCTTCCTGTTCCTAGTTGGAAGTGGGAGGATATCTCTATGGACTTCGTGACTAGCTTACCGCGGACAAGTAAAGGCAATGACACTGTGTGGGTGATTGTTGATAGGTTGACCAAATCAGCCAATTTCATTCCTATGAAGATCACTCATACTCTAGATAAGCTAGCTAGGCTTTATGTGGACAATGTGGTTCGTCTGCACGGAGTGCCAATGAGTATTGTCTCTGATCGTGATCCTAGGTTTACCTCAAGGTTTTGGAACAGTTTGCAAAAGGCCTTGGGAACCCAATTGAATTTGAGTACAGCTCATCACCCACAGTCGGATGGACAATCTAAGCGAACAATTCAGACCTTGGAAGACATGCTCAGATCTTATGTGGTGGATATGGGTGGGAATTGGGATGAACACTTAGCTTTGGTTGAGTTTGCCTATAACAACAGTTTTCAAGCAACAATAGGCATGGCTCCATTTAAGGCTTTGTATGGAAATACTTGTAGGACACCATTGTACTGGACTGAGATGGGTGAAAGAAAAGTCTTAGGTCCCGAGATGATTGAAGCTACGAGTGCGATGGTTGATATGATCAGAGAAAGGATTAAGTCTGCCCAGTCAAGACAGAAATCTTATGCTGACAAGAGAAGGACTGATCTAGAATTTCTAGTTGGAGAGAAAGTTTTCTTGAAGGTTTCACCAATGAAGGGTGTGATGAGATTCAATGTTAAGGGAAAGCTTAGCCCTCGATACATTGGACCTTTGGAGATTTTGGAAAAGGTTGGACCTGTTGTTTATCGATTGGCATTACCTCCGCCTCTTGCTGGAGTTCATAATGTGTTTCATGTTTCGATGCTTCGGAAATATATAGAGAATCCGGAACACATTTTACAGCAAGCACCTAAAGGACTTAGTGCTGATCTTACCTATGATGAAGAACCAGCCGAAATTTTGGATAAGAAGGACAAGCAGCTACGGAATCGCACCATCCCTTTGGTGAAGATTCGGTGGAAGAACCATACCCCTGAAGAAGCTTCTTAGGAAAAGGAAGAAGATATGAAGGAGAAGTTTCCTCACCTCTTTGGAAGTTCAGGTACGCTTTGAATTTCGGGGACGAAATTTCTTTAAGGGGGGAGAATGTGAAACCCAGCCCTAACCTTGACCCGGAAACCATGTTGTTTGTAGGTCTGACAACCCGAAGTAAAGCAAGAAGGCAGCTATGGGCCATCCTAGTGGAAGACTTGGTGACTGGCTTTGAATCCATGAGTGTTGATGTCAGTGTTCCATTTATGGAAACTGTATCCTGAGGAAGATCGGATTAGTTGATGGAATTGGAGTGCTCTCTGTTATGGTTCGAAGGCATTTCTACCTACAAGGTAAGTCACTTGGTGTGTGTGCAAAACCCCTTGATGTTTGGATTTGATCTGAGCCTTCATTTCCCTGTTTTGGTCTTGCTGTTCTGATTGGTCGACTGGACCAGTCGACCAATCCAATCGACCAACGGGTTCTGTTTTTGCTAATTAGGTCTTGCTTGCTCTATTTAAGTTCAATCTCAAGTCTACATCGTATTTGCTGCCTCCAAACTCTTTGGAATGTACCAGAGACCTCTGCAAGACATCTTCCTTGCATCCTTGGTTGATCCCTCGCAAGAACTCAAGTAATCTTCTTCCTCTTGCATCAAAAGGTATGTCTACACTCTCTTCTTCTTCAACATCTTTGATTTTCTTCCCTTTTTGGTTGAGACAGTAGAGAGATGCTGCATTCTCTGTTGCAAACATCTCTTTACTTATCTCTCATGATTTCCTAAGGATTAATGGTTAAAGCAATGATCTTAATCATGATCATTGCAAGCTTTTGAAGGAATCATGATCTAAATCATGATCTTGTCTTCGTTCATCTTTTGATTTAGATTCTGATCTTCTTAGATCTATTTTATTGATCATATTAATAGTCAATCGCTGTGTTTTCTTTACAAGATCTATAACCTATCAATCTCTAGTTCTTTCTCCTTGATCATACCATGTTCTTTCTTCAAGAACCATGATTGATCTAATTATGGTAACTTTTGTTTCCTAAATTGTAACTTGAAAACATTGATTCGATTAGTGTTTTGAAGTCCTCTTTATACTAGAATGCTGCCATTGTAGTTTACCTCTTGTTTAGTACCCTTTTGAACCACCAAATTCAGTTCTTTATTCTCAAAATTCGGATTTTTGAAGGCCACTGTCTTGGTTGGTTGACTCATTGGTCGACTGAGGCAGTAGACCAAGTCAATCGACCAATGAGTACAGCAACTCCATATTTGGTCTGTTTTGGATGTTTTGATATCTTTCCTTCTAGGTATCTTTCCTAATATGTTGTATACACTTGTTTAGGACCTTCTTCTCAAGTTTTGTCAAGATCTTACTTGATTTCTTAAGATTCCTTTGCAAGTTATAAAAGGTAAGGATGGTTACTTCTTTAACTACATAGATTGCATATCTTAGTTTCTATATTTGAATCTTGTTAGTTTATTTCTTTAATTAGATTCTTGCAATGTTATACTACTGTTGTACTATCTTGATTTCAGTAGCATTACTTGTTTATGATTCATGTATGATTTACTTATTAATTATACACAAGATATATGTTGTTATCGATTTCTTTCCATATAGGAAGTTACTATATATGTGATGTTATGGATTCATGTTTGTGTGTGATTAAGTATGGTTTGGAAAGGGGAGGTGTCCTTTTGACACTTCTGTCCTTGGACTACTACGGGAATATTATTGGATGTTTCCGGAGATGCCCTTTGGACACCTTCCTAAACTGTTGGATGACATATTTAGGACTGTCTAGTGGTATTTGGCTAGGATTTCCCGTTATGTCAGACCCTAATCGGAGGGGTATTGAGACCAAACGACCCGTGGTAGCAATGGGGATTCATGGGCGCTCAAGATCGGTAACCAATCCGTGAGAGGACAGGAATCACATTGTGGGGACCATTTATCGGTAGTGTTGCATATGGTTAGACTTGGGCTCACGGGCGCTCAAGACCGGTAACAAACCCATGAGGGGACGTGAGAGCTTCCCGTTTACAATATGTCAATGACCTATAGGGTTGATGAGTCCGTAGTCAGGGACTATGAGGACTCTAGTGTGAAGGATACCGGAAAGGATCGCCAGGGGTGAGGAATGGACGTATCTTGATCTGACTTGATGTAACTGAGTAGGAGACTTGCATTTGGCTAGGCTTTGACCCTGACATGCACTGGTACTTAGACCAATGGTGATGTGAGAGAGTGGTGACCTATACCCCCAGCCATGGAATGTCCCGAGGGATGCCGGACCCACTACCAAAAGGCATTGTGTGATGAGACCTTCCTAAAGAAGTACGGTGTTATAACTTAAAGCATGTCTGCCAATAGAGACCAGCATACATAGAGTTAGAATCATATTGCATCATGTGTTTCATATCATGTAGCATTTTACTTTGCTTTGAAATCCTGCCATTTATGTTGTTATGGATTAACTGCCTTACTGAGTTTCTTTGAGACTCATTCCTTTTGTACAATGTTTTGTTAGACTACTCTACAGGTTCTGAGTATCATGACTGCTCGTATGAAGAAGCGCAAGGAGAAGAGCCATATCTCCAAGAAGGTGATTGCGGTTACGACAATTACATTGATGATTCCACGGGTGGTTATGCTGCGTACGATGCTTAGTCCGACCATAGAGTGGAAGCGCCCTTGCGCCATTTTTGAGATTTATACTTATAGAGATGTTGTCTATAAGATTGAGAACAATTTAGTTACCTATTGTACCTGCTATTGGGATTAGTTTTCATTCCTTTCCATTTCTTTTAGTACTACTTTTCTACTGGTTGTAGAGTGGGATTCCGCCTCACTTTACTTTATTGATTTGACATTCTAATTATCTTTCGTACTCTGATTATATATGATTTACTCTTTCCTTATTTGGATCTTTGGTTTGTCTTTTGCACATTGATTATTATTGTTCATGATTATGTTATTGTCTATGTGGGAGGCTGATTACCTCGATACTTGGTCTTCGGGGCTGTGGATCACACACTCGGGTATGCCAAGTAGGGTACCGGCTGGGTGGATGTGACAAGCATCCCCTAATCTAATATGATCGAAATAGCTTAATCAACCTGGAAACGGCTAGCAACATTTGGCGGCTGTCACTCATCGCTATTATATGGATAACTACCATATAACGATCGTATTATCAAAGGAGTCATCTACTAGTCCAACCTAGTAGAGATCTATCTGTTAAAATCCAACAACTATCCGAAGAATGCTCAAATACATCCAACGAAGGAGATTCGAAGGTATACTCTATATAAGACTGATCCTACTCACAAGGTGGGAGGATGGATACAATCTGAATCGTATTCTCGTTATTCATTAATCATTCCATAGCTCTATGCTCTAGCAGAGCCGTTTGTGATTAAGTTCATCAACTGACTTAGCCTTCGGAGGTGG
This sequence comes from Hakea prostrata, assembly GCF_041222555.1. Classification (NCBI taxonomy): domain Eukaryota; kingdom Viridiplantae; phylum Streptophyta; class Magnoliopsida; order Proteales; family Proteaceae; genus Hakea; species Hakea prostrata. The sequence continues at coordinate 114,923 of NW_028291127.1, forward strand.
ACTCTCGACCCTAGCAGTCGGGCCACATTTGATTTTCGTTTTTGCAGGTCATTCTCAGGAGATCTAAGGGCTTAGCATATTTTGGACGCATAATTTAGCGCCGTCTATGGGAAACGTTTCAGAAAGCCATGGTGACTAGATCATCGGCAGCAGCAGTGGCTGCCGCAGCCCAGCGAGATGCTGGCGAGCAAATTCCCATAGTAAATAATCCAGAAATTCCAGAGGGAAGTCGACCCCATGAAGTGCGGGAAGATGGGTGTCAAGGAGGTAATAATCCTCCGGATCCACTCCAGTGTCAACTGGATCAACTGAAACTCCAGGTGTTGGAGGTAAGTCAGGCACTTCATGCTCTAACCAGACAAGTGGTGGCACCGCAAGCACCTATTCATCGTGATGCAGAAAGGCACGCCTTACAGTGAGAACAGTGACTCATCGATGAACAGAATGTCAATCAAAATTTCCAGGAAGGCGATCGGTGGAGAGAAAGAGAACCTAGGAGAACTGGAGAACTCCCTAGGCGAGACGATCGATTCAATGGGCCGCAAGGAAGTACGACCGATTCAAATACAAGGTTGGGTGCAGGAGTACGAACTCACTCACCAACCATCAGACGTGTTGCTCGAGAAAATGATCGTGTTGCTCGAGAAAATGATCGTGCCGTCAGAGATCGGTCAGCACATATTAGTCAAGAATTGGCCAATATCAATCAAAAACTCTGACAATTGGCGAGAGGGAGGATAACCGATTATATTTATTCGGTTATTCAAAAAACTCCATTCGCTGGGCCCATAGCCGGATATCAGTTTCCTCACAATTTCCGCTTGCCGACTTTTTCCATGTTCGATGGTTCGGGAGATCCCACCTCTCACATCAGTTATTATCAGCAGACTATGGCTGTTGTGGGTAATTCCGATGAAATCCTTTGCAGGGTTTTTCAGTTCATCCTTGACTGGAGCAACACAAAAATGGTTTTCCAATCTCCCGTCGGGGAAGATCGTGGATTTTGAAGAATTGGCCCGCAAATTCATAGGGTGATTCCAAAGCGGAATCCAAATCAAAAAGACCGAGGAGACCTTGTTCACTATCAAACAAGGGAAAAGTGAATCGATTCAGGAATACCTGAAATTTAACAGGGTTACAATGGAGATAGAGAATCTAGATGAGCAAATGGCTAAAATTGCATTGTTCACTGAACTCACTAACGGACGACTCTTGGAGTTGTTACTTCAGGATATGCCTACCACTTATGCTGAACTGGTGCAAAGATGCCAAAAGCAGGTAGAGGTCACGGAGATCCTAGACGCACGCTAGGGGGATAATAAAGCCTCTACAAAAGAGCAGAAGGCTCTTGAGAATAAACAGAAGCTGAAACAAAATGTTTGTGATCGAGTCAGAAAGCCTCACCAGGCATGGTGGCAAAGATCTCCCGGTAAAAGTGAGTATACTCCATTAAATACTCCTCAGGCTAATATTTTAAATATTATCAAGAAACAAAATATCTTGAAGTGGCCTCCAAAGCTTCCCACCAAGCCTGGGGAGTAGGATCGAGAAAGGTATTGCCGTTTCCACAAGGATTACGGTCATTATACCAATGGTTGCAGACATCGAAAGATTGATATCTCAAGGACACTTGTCCAATTTCGTTAGAGGAAGACGAGTGGAACCACGAGACGCAGGTAACAAAAGGTACCGGTCGGTTAGTCCAGAACAACCGACGGAGGCTCCAAAATCTAAGAAAGGTAAGGAGGTGATCGATGCCACTCGATCACCCATACTGACAATATTTGGAGGTCTCGAACCTAAGTCGCTCCGGAAGCTGAAAGCCAAATCCAAGTTTGTTTGGACAAGAGAAATGCAGAAGCGTAAAAGGTTGAATGGTGAGGATTCGATCACTTTCGGCGAGGAAGATGAAAGAGGCGTCTGTTTACCTCATGATGATGTCATAGTCATCAAGGTAGAAATCGCACGCCGTGAAGTACATAGGGTGTTAGTTGACACCAGGTCTGCTGCAGACCTTTTATTTTATGCAACTTATCAAAACCTTAAAGTGGACAAAGACTTGATGGAGCCGTCATCCACGCATCTATATGGCTTTGCAGATCGTCCGCCAATAGCGGAAGGATCAGTATAGTTGGACCTGTCAATTGGAAGCTTCCCCAAGGAGGTTACTGTTCGAGTAAACTTCTTGGTGGTTCGAGAGCTTCCGGCTTATAACGTCATCCTCGGGAGACCATCCTTATCAAAGTTAGGTGCTATAGTTTCAACAAAACACCTGAAAATAAAATTCCCGACAAAAATGGGGATCGGTCAAGTCTCATCTGACCAGAGAATTTCTTGGCAATGTTATGTTGCATATTTAAAGGATAAGGAGGGCCCAAGAAAGGTAACTGCGTTACCAATAGAAGTATGGGATGATTGGGACGAGGCAGAAATGCAAAGGCCCGAGCCAGTAGAAAAGTTGGAAGAATTACTTATATCGGGTTTGAGCAGCTGGAAGAATTCAAAAAGGAGTTGAAGTCTTTTCTTCAACAAAACAACGATGTGTTCGCATGGTCTGAAGACGACATGCCAGGAATTGATCGGCAAGTTGCAGAGCACAAACTTTGGATAGATCCAAAGGTGAAACCAATTATTCAGAAGAGGAGAAATTTCTCCATTGAAAAGTACGAAGCTGTTCGGGGCGAAGTTGAAAAGTTGAAGAACTCTGGTTTCATTGAACCTATTGAATGCCCAATCTAGTTGGCCAACGTGGTAATGGTCAAAAAGGCAAATGGAAAGTGGAGAATGTGTACAGATTACACAGATCTTTTCCCCAAAAGACTGTTACCCGTTGCCCAGGATTGATCTGTTGATAGATGCAACAGCAGGATATGAAACATTGAGTTTCATGGATGCATACTCAAGATACAACCAAATCCTCATGATTAAAGAGGACTAGAAGTTTACGGCTTTCATGACTGATTGTGAGAGCTTTTATTATAAAGTCATGACCTGAAAAATGCAGGGGCTACTTATCAGAGGGCCATCAACAAAATCTTTAAAGACTTGATCGGGAAGAACGTGGAAGCATATCTTGACGATATGCTGGTAAAAAGCATTGCGAGAACAAAGCACATTGAAGATTTAACAGAGGTATTTTCAGTACTGCGGAAATACCAAATGAAGCTGAATCCAGAGAAGTGTGCCTTCGAAGTTACGTCTGGAAAGTTTTTGGGCTTTATGGTATCACAAAGAGGTATTGAGGCTAACCGAGCCAAAATACAAGCTTTGATTGATATGGAAACCCCCAAGACTATTCAGGATGTGCAATGCTTAACGGGAAAGTAGCTGCGTTGAATCGTTTTATCTCACAATCGGGAGAAAAGTGCCTACCTTTTTTCAAAGCACTCAAAGATTTGAGGGGCAGTAAGGAGGCAAAGTGGACTGAGGAGTGTAAGAAAGCTTTCGAAGATCTGAAGGAAACACTGGGAAGACCACCGCTATTGTCCCGACCCGAGAAGGGAGAAATTTTACAGCCATATTTAGCAGCATCCCCTTTGGTGGTAAGCGCGGTATTCATTCGGGGAAAAGACAAAAAGCAGTGGCCAATCTATTATGTCAGCCACGTACTACTTGAAGCGGAGACACGGTACTCTCAGATCGAGAAGTAGGCTCTGGCTCTTATGATAGTATTTAGAAAACTACGACCATACTTTCAGGCTCATCGAATTGAGGTATTTACCAATTTTCCCCTTTGTAAAGTTCTTCGTAAACCTGATTTGTCTGGAAAAATGGTAGCTTGGTTAGTTAAACTCAGCGAGTTCCAGGTAAGCTTTAAGCCTTGAACGACAATTAAAGCTCAAGCATTGGCCGATTTCGTAGTAAAAACTACTGCACCGGTGGAGGAAATTGCCGAACCCACTATTCCAACTGTTTGGGAGGTATACATGGATGGTTCAAGTAATAACCAAGGAGCAGGGGCTGGAATTCTTCTGAAGAGTCCAGTAGGTTTTATTATTTGATATGCATTAAGATTTGCATTCGAAGCAAGTAACGATGAGGCAGAGTACGAGGCCCTAATTGCTAGACTTTGATTGTCAAAAGCATTGGCAATACCAGACATAACTATTTTTAGTGACTCACAGCTTATTGTCAATCAAGTACAAGGGGAGTATGGCGTTAAAGAACCCCGATTACAAAAATATCAAGAAATTGTGCAAGCATTGCAGAAGGAATTCAGGAATCTGAAAGTATGTCAGATTCCAAGGAAAGAAAATACAATGGCAGATGAGCTATCCAGATTAGCCAATGCCAAGGAAAAGAATTTGGACCCTTCGGTCTACATAGAAGAAATAACATTCCCAAGTTATTGGGAGGCGGAGATATCTTATATTGAAGTGGAACGATGCTGGATGGATCCGATCGTGGAATATTTGAGAGATGATAAATTGCCAGAAGATCCGAAAGAAGCAAGATTAATCAAGGTGCGATCAGCACGATTTATTATACAGAACGGAAGACTATATAGAAGATCTTATTCTGGACCCCTGTTGAGATGCTTGGATCCCAAAGGATTGGAATTAGCTCTGGCCGAAGTACATGAAGGAATTTGTGGTGCTCACATGGGCGGTCGGGCCCTAGCACACAAAATTTTGAGGCTCAGTCTATATTGGCCTAAGCTTCAGCAAGCTGCTATGGAATATGTTCGTCCGTGTAGCAATTGCCAAATCCATGCTACGGTATCTAAAGGCCCAGCTGAAACCTTGACTTCGATTCTAGACCCCATCCCCTTCGTGATGTGGGGAATCGATAACATGGGAAATTTCACCAAGGTGTCGGGAGGAAGAGAATATCACATAGTGGCGATTGACTACTTCACCAAGTGAGTCGATGCTGGGCGCCCGGCAACCATCACTGAACGAAAGGTGGAGAAGTTTGTGCTCAAGTCAATCATATATCGGTTCGGGATGCCAAAAATAATCGTGACCGATCATGGCACTCAATTCGATAATCCACAATTTGAACAATTTTGCAGAACTTATTTGATCGAGCATCATATGTCGTCAGTGGCATACCCCCAAGCAACGGCCAAGTAAAGGTTACAAACCGAACATTACTTGAAGGGATAAAGAGAAGACTCGAAGCTGATAAAGCCTTGTGGGTCAAAGAATTGCACAATGTACTGTGGGCCTATCGAACTACGGTTCGAACACCCATAGGAGAAACTCCTTTTAAACTGGCTTATGGATCTGAAGCGTTGGCACCTGTTGAAGTAATGGCTGGAACACTACGGGAAAGAGAGTTCGAGGAAAAAGCAAACAAACAAGGATTGCTAGATAGCCTTGATTTGTTAGATGAAGTTCGTGCAAAAGCAATAGCGCGAACTCAACATTATCAACGAAGGATAGCGTCATATTATAATTCCCAAGTGAAGAATGATCGATTCATATATTGAGGAATACCTTAGCTTCAGATCCACGTCATCAAAGGAAATTGGACCCTTCATGGGAAGGTCCATATATGGTTATTAAACCGGTCGGTTCGGGAACTTATAAGCTAAAGAACATGACAACCCAGAAAGAGTTAGATCATTCGTGGAATGCCAGGCACTTGAAGAAATATTATCCTTGAAGAGATTATCATTTTCATTCATAATGTAACAAAATTCAACTCAATCAATACAATTCTCGGTTTTCAACATACTGTCTTTTGATTGGGGGCATCACACAATACTCAAGATCATATCCGGTGACAAAATCAAAAGGCATCGGTTTAAAACCCATGTGGGACTTTCTACAAGGCATCGGCTTAAAACCCGAGTGAGTTCCTTCTCAAACTTATTGAATTTCTCCGGAAATTCTTAAGTAAAGGCATCGATTTAAAACCCGTGTGGGACCTTCTACAAGGCATCGGCTTAAAACCCAAGTGGGTTCCTTCTCAAACTTATTGAATTTCTCCGGAAATTCTTAAGTAAAGGCATCGGCTTAAAACCCGAGTGACTTTCTTCTCAAACTTATTGAATTTCTACGGAAATCTCTAAGTAAAGGCATTGTTTTGGAACAACTAAGCCCTACTGCAACAAACACTCAAGTGACTAACAAAGTTCAAAGATGAAGTTAATTCTTTATTCCTTTAAACGACCAGAAGAGGCCAACCTTTACATCAAATATACATATGAGATAACAAGTGTTGAGGTACAATCTTCGTTCGGTCAAAAAGGAAAGTCATCGTCAGTGATCGTCAAGAATTTAAAACAAGATCGAAGCAGCTTTGTCAGAAGCAACACAGAGTCAAGAAGCAACACAAATTCAAGAAGAAAAAGAAGAACAAAGTCGGGAAAACATATGTTATCATTTGTTTATCTCCCTCGGAGATTGCGAAGCATTATGTAAACACAAAATCCTCCGCAATTCCATACTCTTTATCCAGCTTTTTCGAAAGAAGCCTGATCTTTCATCAAACCTACATTCAAGGCAAGCTCTTCATCGTTGAATCCTCTAAGAGGAGACAAAGGAGGAGAGTCATCAAGATGATGCATTATATCCGGATCGGGAGGTGGAAGGTCCATCACATCCTTGGCCCAGGCAAGAAGAGGAAGTCCCAGCTTTGCAAACACTTTAGGATGACAATTGGCGCGGTGGGGAGTTGTGTTGAAATAAGGATTTCTCCTTGGTATCAATTCCCATACCTCATTCTCACCATCCCGGTATGCTTGCAAGTTATAAGCGTTCAGCATGTCAACAAAAGGCTTACTCTACAAATATTTGAAGATGCAAGCCCTGCGAACATCAGTTGAAAGGGACTCGGGCAAAAGGGTAACAACTTGCCTTTGGGACGTTGACACAACTCCAGACCCTTTCGCCTTTGCTGAAAGCTTTCCTACTTCCCGCTCCAGCTGCTAGATCTTCTCCCTGGCACCATCCAAATCTGAACGAAGACGCTCGTTCTTGGAATTCTTCTCTCGGGCAATCTCCCAAGCTTGGTTTCCAAGACGAGCAATCTCAGCATCTTTGGCTCTGGATTCTTCCCGAAACCTGGAGAGCGCATCACTTAGTCTACTGAGTCTAAAGGCTGCCTCCACTTGGTTGTGAAAGTCACCAGTAAGACTTCTGCAACAACTTAAGAGTTAGTCAAGAGCAAAAGAAAAAATCTTTAGAACGAAAGGTAATGAAGAAAAACTTACATCACCAGGGATTTCATAAATTCCCTATCCGGGATCGTAGAGAGGGCTCTGCTCTCGGCAGGCATTTGAATAGCAGTGCACCATTCTAGTGCCTTGTCAAAATTGTCTGTCACCAAGTCAGACCTCTTCAACGACCAGGAAGGATGGAACGCATCATCGGTCAACCGAGGGCGCTTCCTAGTGGCAAAATCCTCGGCCTCCGGGAAAACCTCCTTGGAAGGGTTGGAGGAGGATGCCAAACAAGCACTAGAGTTGGGTTCGGAGGCCTGAACGACAACCGCAGGGACCACATCTTCCTTAGAAGCCCAAAGGGTCTTCATCATGAAGGAGGATTCTAGCGTAGTGCCAGCAGGGGTTTCAGCAGTGCGAACAACAACGGAGGGAGCCACATCCTCCTTAGAAGATCGAACGGTCTCTCTAGGGAAAGGAAGCATGGGAGAAGCATCAGCAAAAGCTGTGGAAATCTAATATGAAGTTTCACCAACAGTAATCTCCCCACGTTTAGAAGTTTCACCAACGGCAATCACCTCAGAGGGGACAACCTTCGTCAGCACTGGAATAGTCTTCTTGCAAGATTTCGCCCTAAGATTATCCAAGTTAATTCTTGGAGGCACTACAAATAAAAGGCAAGCATGTCTGTATGAGAAATCCAACAAAATATAGCAGAAAAGGGAAAACCCTAGATTTTTGTCGAACAAATGAAGCAACGAATACCCAACAGGGAACTTCTATAATGAGTAAACCCCAAGTACAAATACTATGGAGATTACTCACGGAGAAGGAAGAAGTTCGTGATAAACTAAATAACATATGAGAAAAACTTACTTTTTCAGGTTTTGGTCGAAGATATTGTTGGAGGACAAGAGTACAGAGACGGCAAAGAAAGACAAAATACTACTTTGCAAATCTAGCAGACCAGGATAACTTGCAGATAGTGAGGATAAGGATGAAGCACCCTTGATGAACTTAAATAGCCTCAAGGGGTGATGCGATGGTTGAAAGCCCAAGTTAATCAAGGGACTGGATGGAAGAAACGCTTCGAATTCCGAAAAATGCAAGATCAACGGTCAGGAGATAACGGCGCTTCAAATTCGAAACTTGAAGGTTGACCCAAATTTCCACGTGGAACAATGTGCACCTGATACGAGGATACTATCAAATACCAACCATCGCACCAGTATTAAATAATAGAGTATTTCCAATTCCTTGGGAAAAGCAACTTGTACGTGAATACGAGGAAATGTTTGGGCTTCGTCATAAAGAAAGAGCAGTCGGGAGATATAAAAGGTTTGGAAGAATTAAATTAACACTCTTGAACGCATCTCTCTGATATCCCGAGCGCTGGCTTCAATTAAGGTACAAGTTGATCTACATGATAACTTATCTCATTCTTAAATACCTTTGGGAGAGAATAGACCAATCCCTGGATACGATATGAGAAAGTATTATGGCAATCATTGGAAGAGTTCGAGAAAAAAGAGGCAAATTTCTATTTCATTATAGAAGACCATGGGGGGCCAACCCTTACAAAAAAAAAAAAAAAAAGAGAAGATAACTTCCTATTGGTTTTTTACATTTTCAGTCGAAGGATTGTCGTTTGAGGCAGGCTTTTGAGTTTCTTCAGAAAGAGGCGGCGAATCAGTAAGATACTTCTCGATATCTGGATCTGCTAGAATGGGGTCCTCTTCTTCCCAAACCCAATTGGGAAAAGGCAGTTCGAGGTTCTCGAAGATTTCCTTATGACACACACTACAAAAGGGAGTTGTATCAAAGGAATGGTTAGATTCAAGAATCTTTTCCCGACATCATTCTTGCCCCTCTCGATAAGCTTGAAGGTTGAAGGAGCCCATCAGATCAGTGAAGGGAACACTGTTCAGATACTTCCGAATGCAGTCTCTCCGAAGATCTTGTGAAAGATGTTCGAGCTTGCTAGGAACTGCCATCTCCTTCAGGCGTTCATTCTCTAGGGCCTTAAGCTCGAGGCTCTCACCGAATGCGGTAGCCTCATTTTTCTGCTTCTTGGCTTCGTGTTCAGCAGCAGCAGCACGACTGACCGACAAGTCAAGTTCTTTTCTCAAAGTACTCATGGCCTCGCCATTCTTCTCCTGTGACTCTTCGGATGCTTTCTTCAGCCGGTCTACCTCAGAATTGGCCTTCGCCAAATTTTCTTCACAGGTCTACAACAAGGAGTCGCTATGACCAACTCGGCTCAATGCCTCCATGTGTTGATAGAAGCTCAACAAAGCATTCTTGGAAAGGCAGGAAAATTATCAGAAAATCCCAGGAAAGATTACAAAGCAAGTTGTAAAAGCTCAAGAAAAGTAATACCTTGTGGAAAGACGAACGAGAACGTCGTCTTGCAGGGTTTCAAAGGCCTGACGATCGGCAAGCATAAGGCCTAGAGAGTTCCACTCGGCAGCCTTCTTGGGATCCTGTGTGACTCGGTCTGTCTGCGTCAATGACCATTGGGGGATGAAGATCTCCTCAGAATCTTTATTCTTCTTGGATTTCTTCGAGGCAGAAGCATCGACCGAGTCGTGCTTCCTTTTGGTTCGAACGAGAGAGGGAATTTCGACCTCTTCCACCATCGGTTTCTTCCCTCTCATCGAAGCCTCAACCACTGGCTTCAGGTTTCTAATACCCTTGTAAGAAGGGTCTGGAGGCGGCACTGAGGCCACCTGTTCTGCAGTCAATGCTCGAGGAGACCGTTGCTCTGCAATCACAATGGCCTTGGCAGCCTTCCCCCGAAGGTTGTCTGGATTCATTCTTGGAGGCACTACAAAGAAAGACAAAAGTCAGAAAATTGAAAAGTTCATAGTACATTCAAGAAAGCAAAACGTGGCAGTTAGAAAGCTCACGTTGAGCTAGCTCCCAGTATTGAAGAATGGAGTTGTATTCCATCTCATGTCCATGTATCTCTTGATACCATGGAATTGACTTGATCTTCCTGACAGCAGCTCTGTCTTCTTTGGATAGTTGAGGCACCCGGTAGCCCTCAGAGTATGAAGTATACAATTTCTAGGTGGTCGGGAAGTTACGATCTAATTGAGGCGCTCGGCAGAAAAAATACTGCTTGTGCCACCCTTTGTGATTGGAAGGGCAGGTTCCCCTGGCAAGAATGCTGCTCGACCAGTCAAACTCAACTTTGTTGCACTTGGAAAGCACAACCCAGCCAGGAGGATGGGAAAGAGAGAAAACATGAAAATGTACAAAAAGAGAAAGAGAAGGTATGATGCCGAATTCAAAACATAAACCCAAGAAGCCGACAATGAGACGCTAGCTATTGGGAAGAAGCATTCCGGGACAAATGTCCCAATGATTCGAATAGCCAGAAAACAAAGTATTGAAGAAGGGAAAGTGAACTCCGCTTTCCAGAGTATCTATATACAGGGAAAATTCGCCAGGAAGGATCGAATCAACCCTCTCATCAGAAGTGGGAGCCCTAAGTTGGTACGAGGAAGGAAAGTCGAAGCGTTGGACGGCTAAAGGAAGGCTTTCCTCAGTAAAGGAGGAAGCAACAGAACCAGGTCCATCAGTGGACTTGATAGGTTGTTTTGATTGCCTAGAGGATTCGGCAGTCAGCTTCGGAGTCCTTGATGGTCCAGACTTGAGAAGGGCAGAAGAAGCCTCAGCATTTTCTTCTATTTTTCTTTGTTGGTAACTTCTGCGAAGTCACGCCAGAGAGCAGCTAGGGTTTTCTTGTCACTATCCGACTGTTCGGAGGGGACAGAGGCAAAGTCCTCATCACCGGTATCGCCCTTACAAGTATTAAGTTCAGGAGGAATTTCAGAAGAAACGCTACCGCCCTCCATTACTCAAAAGTCTGATTGTGGTTTCTAGAAAAAAGAAACCTAGAGACAAAAGTAAACTTTGCAAAGGAGTCAATAGTTACTGAATCACTGAGGCAGAATGCTGAAGAGAGAGAAGATCGTGAGGGCGCGAAGAAGACGACGAGGTTTCAAAATTCCAGACAAAAAGAATGAAACCTACGAAGACAATGAACCGCTTTTAAGCACTTGCACGAGTGTTCAAGGACGTGTACGATCGAGATGGACTCAACATCAACGATCGAGATTTGGAGACGGTTCAAAAGTTTGAACACACGAATCAAAAACAGGCGTTCAGAAACCGTCGTTTCGATTTCGTGAGCAACGATAGTTTCATCTACAAAGGACGCGTGGCGTCACCCCCCACAAAAAGTGAGAATACTCACAATGCTCTAGGAAAAAGCGATACAGCCGCATTAAATGTGATGACATTTAATGGGTTGGGGATTACGCATGCAAAACTATTGTTCAACAGAGAACCCAGTTAAAAACCAAGCCCTCGGGATCTACCAAAAGCTTGGTCTGGGGGGCTTGTGATATGGAGAAAATATAACCAAACCTGGTTCAATCTTGGTTCGATCCTCGACTCTGATCGGGACGAAAGGAATCGACTCACTTCCAAGCGAGCCGGGTCTGGGAGATAGCTTGCTGATGAAGAAAACTAACTCAGTCACAAGCATGCCCTATTCCGATATGATCGGAATAGGTTAATCAACCTAAAGACGGATAGCAGCATTTGGCGGCTGTCACTCATCGTTATTATATGGATAACTACCATATAACGATCGTATTATCAAAGGAGTCATCTACTAGTCCAACCTAGTAGAGATCTATCACTCAACGGATCTATCTGTTAAGATCCAACGACTATCCGAAGAAGGCTCAAATACATCCAACGAAGGAGATTCGAAGGTACACTCTATATAACACATCACCTACTCACAAGGTGGGAGGACGGATACAATCTGAATCGTATTCTCATTATTCATTAATCATTCCATAGCTCTGTGCTCTAGCAGAGCCGTTTGTGATAAAGTTCATCAACTGACTTAGCCTTCGGAGGTGGACTCCCGACCCCAGCTGTCGGGTCACATCTGACGTTCATTTTTGCAGGTCATTCTCAGGAGATCTAAGGGCTAAGCAGATTTTGAACGCATCACTATTTAACCATTTAGTCTCTTTCCCTACTTTGTTTTTTACATGAACCCTTGAGAAATGTACAATTGATGCCTTATATAACATACTAGGCAAATCGTTGATCCAATGGTATAGTCTTCTATATCTTGCTTCATCTGCTGCAAGGATTTGGAAATATTACTCTTCTTTCTCATCTCTTGTCAAATATTTGCAATGTTATGATGAAATCCTGTTGTAAAATAGGTCAAAAAGGAAATGCATTTAATAACAGAACCACCTTTTGCCAAATCATAGACAATATTATAAAAAATATGCACACTAGACTAAGATTATAATAAAATGCCATAAATAAAATGAAGCTGCGCTGATACAATTAACGCTATGTTTTATGTCATGAAGTTCGTTGGCTAGCTCAATTTCATCTTAAAATGTCCTAAAAGGCATGTGTTTCAATGAGAAGAGAGAGAGACGAGAGGTCTTATCTAGGGCTGGGCTGCGAGAGATGACTGTTGAGAGAGACGACAACCAGAGGTCGAGAGAGTGCAAAGAGACGAGAGTGATGAGGAGCTTTTAGGGTTATCATGAAATTACATCGATAACCCTAAGTACCGTCAACGACAAGCTTGTGCCCCGCATTTTTGATAGAATTGCTTATGTGCCCAAGAAGCTTCAATTTGGAGCTTCTTTGGCACACGGAAAAAGTGTGCCAAATGCCTGGTTCAACATAGTTTTGCTAAACTAGCACAGAAAAGTTGAACCGGTTTACCATACATGTTTTTGCTGACTTCTGTACTAAAGTGGGCAAATGGCACAGAATAAGTGTGTCAGAATCGTTATCATACAACCCCTTCATGTATGGATTTTATGGTCCAGATAAGCTTCCCATTTCATTTTGATTTCCTATCAGCCATTCTTTCTTTGTTTATCCCTCTTCTATGTGCATATTATCTATGAGTAAGAGGATGTTACTTCTACTTCAGTTAATCAGTTATGGAGTAGGCAATGATGCAATGGGGTTACATCTACACTATCACCTATGATTCAACTTCCTCAAATTAATAAGTGTCTTCTTTTATGCAAAACCAGCTAATTATATTGTTTATACTGAGATGTGATAGAAAAAGATGCCCTAAATGAGAAAGTTAAGTAGAGGTATGAAGAACATCCCGACTGCATAGTGGCCTTGTGGGTGGGGAGGAGAACAAACTATCCAAAGTGTTAAAAAAAAAAAAAAAAAAAAAAAAAAAAAAAAAACATTGCAGAGAAACAAATGACACACTAATCTGACAATTACAAACATAACTTTCAGCCAAGACAAAGATTTTAAACAATTAGATATTAAGAGAAGATGATATGCAGAAGTTCCAAAGATAAGGCCAGTGTTGCAGAAAAAATTTACCTGCTCTATGAATACCTGAGTAAGAAAAAGACCACTAAGTGGAGAAGAGACTTTATTTGATTAGCCAGTGATGCGTTCATTTGTAACCTCAAAAGTGAAAGATAAGAGAATCATGTTACAACTCATTTGTAACAGGCGTTGGTCGCATGGACTTCTATAAAATGTTCACTTTTGGCTGGGCTAGATTTCTCTCTCCCATGCACGTATACATACTCCTCACATGGCGCCCGTTAAACCTTGAGCAGTTTTGTATCTATTTCCATGGCTTCAGGCTCCTCCCTTGTCGATGGTGATGAGTGGAACCATCCAATAGCCAGACTCGTCGCCTTATGCGTTGTGCTAGTGGTTGTTGTCTTAGTCATCGTCCATGTATGGAGTGTTTACAGACACAGCACAAGAGAAGCTGCTACTGCTCAGTCAATATCTTTCATCAGTGGAGTATTGTCCTCACTAGGCTCATAGATGCTGCAACTTCGCCTACCACCACCTGTCGACAAAGGTCTCCATCCATTGGTTATTTCTTCATTACCCACCTTCCCCTACAAAATAGCCCACCGGATCCAGCATTGAAACAGTAGACAGCAATTTGCTAGACAAGCTTCCAGGAAGGTGATATGACCTGCAAGCATGTGTTTCAGCTGGAATACATCAATATGAACCAGAGCATCATGAACCTCAAGTTAGTGGCTTTACCCAATGTATTTGTTTTTCTATCCCTGCATAATGAGTGTTAATGATACTGTTTACATGTGTGCTATTCATAATTCACAGCTGAAAAGATGAGGGTTATATATGGGGTTTTTGGGGGTGAACATTTCCAGATCATATCCATGGATCTTTTTTCATCGTGATAGAAATTTGTAAGATGTGCTTTAAAGCATAATAAAACATTTTTTTGTAAACTTTGGGCACTATGTTAATATAATTTGCAATTTTTCCGCATTAAAATTTGGTTTTGAGAGGGGAGGGGGAATTCACATCAAGCACAACGACACAAACCATCACTACTTACCATAAGGATCATCAACGCAATCAGCAAAACGAACTCGTCTTCTTTGATCATTGCAAGATTGTCAATTGAGATATTGTAGGATTTCGCAGACTAAGTGTCAGATCGATAGGGTTGTCTGCTGTCCCCATTACTGCTTCCTGGGCAGTTCACTGCCTTCGTGGGTAGGAATTCCTGGTGCTCTTTGCTGCTGTTCTGGCATTACTGGGGTGCTCACCCAATCAGTATCTGTATAGCTAGGCATTAAGTGAGATGTAGGAACATTAAATGGCATTGCAATGCCACCATGACGCCATAGAAGCCGTGGCTGTTGAAATGGAGGTGGCACTTACGACCGTTGCTTCCCTTGGTGGTGGTCGTTGTGGCAGTGGTAAATCTTGGCCTAATAGTCAAAGAGAATCATAAGTCTTCTACCACATTCGGTCTCAAATTAAAAGGAAATCAATATCATCAATTAGAAAAAGAAAAAAAATTATAGCAAAATATCGTAATTGTCAAAGTGCATAAAGGAAAAACCAAATAAATGAACATTTAAGAGAAATTATGATGTTTTTAAAGTGGCATAAATTGCAATAAACAAGAGACGTTAAGGACCATTGTTGAATTGCATGATGCACGCACCAATGCCCCGGTGAATCATGCAGTTCACACGTAGGACAACCCAAAGGGGGTCAGCATGGTCATTTCACTCTTGGCGTTGTGAGACAGTGAGAGAGTAGGGAACCAAATAAGATTGGACAATGTTCATTTTTGCAAGCAAGAAATATGACCAGAAATACAAAGTTTCTGTTAGAGCATTGAGATGGAGATGCGTTAAATAAGGTATTTTTTTTTTTGGTGAAACCTTAAATAAGGTATTTACTGAGAAATAGAAGGAAGGGTGTGTGTATGTCACTAAGCAGCTTGTGATTTGTTGAATGGCTTTTGATTGATTACCAAAAATAAAAAGTAAAGATAGGAAAAAGGTTTGTATGTACAACGTGTATGTATCCGAACATATCTTCAACTAGTGGATGGGGAGTGTTTTCTACACTTGTGCCTCCATCTCCATCCAACGACTGAAAAATATGATCATGAACATTCACAACTTTGCATCCAGAAGAAGTGCATAATTTAAAAAATGGAAGCATTAATCTACTGAAATCCAGTACCAAAAATGAAATGAAATTTATCTTCATTTGTATACAATTATTGCCATCAATGGAGAACACAATGGCTAATCTACGTGTAACAATTTATTCTCATTCGCTACTTTGTACTTTCATCAATCTTATAAGATAAACAACAATTATTAATGCCTTATTTGATGTACCTGGTAAATCATCGATCCAATGGTATAGCCTTCTATATCTTGCTTCATGTGTCTCAAGGATTCGGAAATATATCTCTTCCATCTCCTCTCTTGTCAAGCATTTGCAATGCTATGACAAATTCCTAGAGTAAAATAAGTCCAAAAGAAATATGTTCAATAAGAATAGCACCTTTAATTTTGCCAAATCATAGACAAAAGTATAGAAAATCATGTATTGACTATACACTCAATTAAGATGATGAGAAAATTCCATAAACATGTTTTAGTTCATACTGATCATTGGCTAGCCTGAAGCCATTTAAGGCCAATTGTGTCCTAAAAAACCTATGCTTAAGAGAATTTTTGTTTGCTACCATGCAAGTATCTCCCGAGTGATACCTGGATGGCCAAGATCCAACATGTGGCATTTCAGAAAACCAATGACTGTAATCTCCCCCGCCTTGTAATCGCAACCGTTAGATTTCTAAATGCCATGTGTCGTAGTTTGAGGACCACAAGGGAGATACCCGTAACAACCAAAAAAGGCTCTGCTTAAGTCTATCACAGTAACTTATTATTGACTACGATGGATCTGCAGTCCAGCATCCATCATATACAAAAAAGTCATCCATTTCATTTTGAAATCTCTAGTTACTCTTTTCATCATTTACCCCATTCTCTATGCACATTAACATTTGAAAAAAAGTCAAAAGCAATTTTTGTATACTGTGTATGGAGGCATTACTTCTGTTTCGGTTGTGGCGCAGGCATCATTGTTACATCTAACAATTACTACAGATTAACGAGTTTCTACCGTTAGGCAGAACAGCTTACTAAATTGTTTCACACTTCAATACAAGAAAGTGCAGTAAATGAGAAATTTGAATAGAAGTAACGAGAACATTGCAAGTGCATACTAGCCAGATGGGCCTATGTTCTTGGCAACAATATGGCAAAAATTAAAGAAGGTAAACAAATACCAAACGACACCTTGAAACATCATCGTATATACTCAATCTAAATCTTGAACCATCGAAAGGTAAACGCAGACGTTAAATAGGAAGAAGAAAAAAAAAGGGTGATTTTCATCTGAAACCCCTGAGGTTTGATCTATGTCATTTTTAGTCCAAAAAAATTGAGACTTTGCATCTGCCTCCCTGTACTATAAAAAAAGTCAATTTAAGGACAAATTATCACTTCTATGACGAATTTGCCCTTATTTTTTTTTTTTAATTTAGATTTTTTTATTTTTACATTTTAAGGATTAAAGTTTATTAATTTACAAAATGAAACCCTCCTTCATTACCCGATTCCCAAATCCTGGTTCTACCAATTCTAAAACTTTATTTTCCAAATCCTACTAGAAGATTAGGAAATGAAAATTAATAGATAAAACTTAATCTCCAACTAGGGTTCACATACCTTGAAAGAACTCTTCCAACTTCTGGTTCACAACCATGTCTTTGAGTTATTTATCTTGGAGAAAGTCAGTTCACACCACCGCACCCCTGCCTCCAAATTGAAAATTTGAAACCCTATTTCGACTCCGCCACTAATGCAATCAGAAGCTAAACACAACATCGGTTGATGAATGAAACAGATTGGAAGGAGTTATAAATTAAAATCTGTTATAGAATCGCTCTCGCTCTTCGCCTAAAGCCGTCACGTCGCTCAAATTGATCTGACCTTCGCTATCGCAAGAATATAGTGATCGAAGAGCTATCGCTCAGCTGCTTCGCGTGGGAAATGGCCGCCGTCTTGCCCGAAGGGGGCATGCCGTTAATAGCCTTCCTAGCAGAGATGATAATGAATCATCCTCTTCAGGTTCGCCATTGTTGATGCTCGCACCAGCTCCACTGCTATTTGATACTTGTTTCCCTACAAAATCAAACAACAAACAAATCAAGATAAGTATCAGCTATTGTTGGTAAATAGATGATCAATTGATTCAAAATCAGCAACTTGCAAAAGGAGTTCGAAGAAAATGAGGTGAAATTACAGAAATTTAATGGATAGCTGGCGTAAATCAAAGGAAGAAGCATTAGACAAATTGAAATCGCAAGTCACCAACACTCTTCTAGATTCGACCACCTTGTTCCCTATCCTAATCCGTTTACAGAACTTACCTCCGAGGCGGATCGGTTTGCTCCCAACTTGAAACTGAGAATACAATAACAAACCGAGAGAAGAACTTGAATGATGCAAGGTGATACTGAGTCTAGAACCATCGATTTGGGAATTGGATAATGAAGAGGGACTTATTTTGTAAATTAATCAACTTTAACCCCTTAAAATGTAAATAAATAAAAAAAAAAAAAAAGGAATAAGGGAAAATTCGTCGTAGAATTAATAATTTGTCCTTAAATTGACTTTTTCTATAGTACAGGGGAGGCAGATGCAAAGTCTCAGTTTTTTTGGACTAAAAATGACATAGACCAAACCTCAGGGGATCCAGATGAAAATTACCCAAAAAAAAATGCAGAGGAACTAACTACACTAATCTGACAATTTCAGTTCTAATCTCCATTCAAAACAAGAATTTTGGACAATATGGCAGTGAGACAACATAATGTGTATTTTCTTCCAATCCCTGGAGAAGTAAAAAACCGCGAAGAAGGAAAGGAAGCTTTACTTGATTCGCCGGCGTGAAACCCTAAGCCGATTATGTTTGTGTAGAGATTGCTTATTGTCCCCCGAGACTCTCAGAGCATGGGCAGCGAAAGATGCTTTGTATCTGGAAAAGAGTGCTTACGAATGAATTGACCTTTAAACTTTAAGCCCTTATATACTTCAACTGAGTGTGAGCTACAAGACTGAATACCATTTCAACCTCATCAAAAGTGACAGGCAATATTAGAATTCGGTGAAAAAAAGAAAGGCATGCAATAATAGAATGAGTAATTTTCATTTGGACACTAAGGATTTTTTTTTTTTAATTTATGGATCCGAAAAGATTGGGATTTTCATTTAGCTCCCCCGTAATATCCAAAAAGGACCCCATGCATTAATGATCAAAAGTTTTCATTAATTTGATCGTTTTAATGTCTAAAATGTCCTTATGCCTTTTCTTCAACCTTATCAAATTAAATATTAGATTGGAAGATTAAAAACGAGCAAAATTAAAACCAGAGAGCATATCAAATTAAAAAAGAAACAAAATATCCTTATGCTAAAAAATAACCCTTCAACTAGAAACACCAATTGAAAGAGACAAAAAAGTATAATTCCCCATTTTATGGAGTTCTTAATTTCTTATCACCTGGATCCAATAAAATAATCTTATGGAGCGCTTATCGTCTAGAACAGTAGGAACCCAAAGATAAGTTGATTAATGGAAATACATTTAGAAAGAAATCATATCGTATCATACTAAATGCCCTATCCATTCAATGCACAAACATTTAAGTCATTAAAAAATGATGCCATAATTGTAATTTTCTATTCATGAGTATAATAATTAATATTAAAGTTTTTATTTAAATTTAAAGCAATTAATAGGTTCATGTCTTTAAACCAAATTCAAAATGATATATCTCTATTTCCTAGAAAACCTTTACCAGAAAAGAAGAAAAAAAATCCCCAAAAGTCCAAGGGATCTTTTTTCCTTTCAAAGAGTTCTTTCCAAAACAGTTATCATTCATTCTCAAGTTTGAAGATTCATCTTTATCTATTAATCTTGATATGAAATACAAATCAATATCCCTCTATTCTCCGAAAACCCAGTTGGATAAAGGTCTAAAAGAGATCCTCTTCGAATGTGATTCGCTTAAGCTCAGCCACTGTTTCGTGGACCCTTTCTTTCCATGTGAGTCAGATTCTTATCGAGTGGTGGAGGATATTCGCCAACTTCTGGCGCTTGAACCATCGTGGTCGGTTCAATATGTTTCTAGATGGGCTAATCATGTAGCCGATTGTCTAGCTAGGAAGGCCCTGTCCGTGGCAAGTAGGACTGTTTGGTCTATTTCCACTCCTTGGCTTCTTAAAGCTTGTACTCAGGATGTCTTGGCTTATTCTTGCCAGTCTTCTAATTAAAGATCCTTTTACCAAAAAAAAAAACCTAGGGGTCTTTTCTTCTTTTCCGAGATTCCTTTCCAAAACAGTTGTCATTAATTTTGCTCAACTTTCTACTGTCTTTCTTTCCAAGATTTATTTCTAGAAAGATTGTCGTCAATTTTGCATTGAACGTAAATGCTACAATTGTTCTTGATATGGTCAAACAGGACGTGGACCCTCGGGTGACTTGAGAACAGTTGGAATGGGTGAGATCCATATCTGTGAAGGAGTTCAAATCGAGTATGATCGTTGGAGTCCGACTGAGGACTCCAAGATCCTCGGAGCTGAATCCCCAAGGGAAAGGGGATGATCGAATCCAACAAGCGCTTACCATGCATAAGCAGGACTCTACCACTGCCTCAAGTGGGGACTCCCTACATCTAACAATCAATGGGAATCCATGGGCGCAGAAGCATAACACTATCAAGGTAACAAAAAAAAAAAAAAAAAAAAACACTATGTAAACTTCACAGGTCACCAACGAAAGGAATGCATTCATTACTTCATCTATAGCATTAAGGCTCTTAGAGTCTTCTTTCAAACTTCTCGCAACAATTGACTTGATCGTCAAAGATGTGCTCCCAACCACCCTTGGCCCGGCACGTTATTTTGCAGGTTCTATACCATTGGAAGAGTATCAATCAAGTTTTTGGAGCAACAGGTTTTGGTGCTATCTGTAGGAATGAAATAAGAAGCCATGTTGACAAAGCAAATAGGGTTGGGTACTGGAGGCCAGGGAAACAACAATCAACAAGAAGTCCAAGATCTTTCACCATTGAACTAGCAAGTCCATCTCGAGGCACTGGCACTTAGCTTGTTGTCGAGACTCTTCAACTAGGCTTATATTACAGTAGAGGTTTTTGAGAACGTGCAACAACAACTCTTTTTTTGGTACAAAGGCGCTTTTTATATATAGGGATAGGAATATTACATATGCCGCCGGTAGGAGTTGAACCCATGACCTCTCCACTGAGAAGTCAGGTTCCTAACCATCCTACTACTCCTCCACGTGAAACAACAACTCTTGGAATTGCAAGGCTTGATGAGGGGGTTGGTGTCATGCCACCATTTACTTGGGCCAGATGGGGCCCATGACACCTAAACCCTACTAGGAGACATGGCCATTACTTCATTTATCCTTGTCTTGCAAATAACGAGACCATTATGATAATGCAAAAGAAGAAAATTTTATATTGAAAAGGAGGGCAAGTACAAACTTTTGATTATTTGATGACAACTCATAGTTAATAAATACATGTATTAGTCACCTTATTAACATGCGTATCTGAACATACAATTGGAAAAACGAACTTTTCCTGTATATGTTGACGGCTCAACTGGGGTATTAAGTTCACCAGTCTCATTGACTGACCTCTCCTCTTCTTTGGCAAGGAGCTTGCAAAACAAGAATAAGTGTTTCCATCCTTTGGTAAATGTAGGCATGGAACCGGGAAGAATGATGTTCCCTAACCAATTGACTAAGCTATTTGCATGCCTTCTAACATAGTAGCCATCCACATTGGGATTGGCACTTCATTTTGAAGAACTGATGAAGAAGAGGAAGAGCAGGGATAACTCCAACATTGTAACAGAAGCCCCCGATACCCAACTATGATTCTCCAACTATTTGAAGCTAAGTTGGAGGGAGCAATGCCATAATGATTGAGAATAACCTCAAGAAAGTAGTGCATCAGTAGCTGAAGTGTCACATCCTCCCAGCCGGTACCCTATCTGGCATACCCGAGAGTGTGATCCACAGCCCAAAGATCAGGTATCGAGTAATCAACCTCCCACATAAACAATAACGTAATCATGAACAATCATAATAAAAGTGCGGAAGATAAACCATAGATCCAATAAGGAAAGAATGAATCATAAATAAATCAGGATACCAGATATAATCAGAGTGTCAGACAGATAAGTAAAGTGAGGCAAAAATCCCACTCTACAACCAGCGGAAAAGTAGCTCTAAAGAGAATAAACTAGACAAAATCTAATCCCAGTAGCAAGTACAATGGGTAACTAAATTGTTCTCCACTTTATAGACAACATCCTTATAAGTGTAAATCTCATAAATGGCACAAGGACGCTTCCACTCAATGGTCGGACTAAGCATCGTACGGAGCATAACCACTCGCGGGATGTTCAGTGTAATTGTGGTAACCGCAATCACCTTCCTGGAGATATGCCTCTTCGCCTTGCGCTTCTTCATAGGGACCGTCATAGTACTCGCACTGCAGGATAGTCTAACAAACATTGTACAATAAAGGAATGAGTTTCAAAGAAACTCAATAAGGTAGTTAAATCCATAATAACATAAATGGCAAGATTTCAGAACAAACATAAATGCAATATGATATGAGACAAGCAATGAATGAATGAATCTAACTCTATGTATGCTGGTCTCTATCGGCAGACATGCTTTAAGTCATAGCACCGTACTTCTTTAGGAAGGTCCGCTCACATCCTCAACCATTTAAGATATCTTGGATTCTCTCAAGGATCATTTCACCGGTCTTGAGCAGCCGATTGGTAATGGGTCCTTCATCCCTCAGGACTAACCATGGCAGGGGGTTAAGTCAACACACTCTCTCACAACCATTTGGCATAAGTACCGGCGCATGTCAGGGTAAAACCTAGCCAAATGCAAGTCCTCTACTTAGTTACATCAAGTCAGATCCAGATACGTCCATTCCCTCGTCCCCCGACGATCCTTTCCGGTATCCTTCACACTAGAGTCCTCATAGTCCCTGACTACGGACTCATCAACCCTATTGATCATCCACATATGGTAAACGGGAAGCTCTCACGTCCTCTCACGGGTTGGTTACCGGTCTTGAGCGCCCGTGAGCCCAAGTCTAACCATATGCAACCCTACCAATAAATGGCCCCCACAATGTGATTCCTGTCCTCTCACGGGTTGGTTACCGGTCTTGAGCGCCCATGAATCCCCATTGCTACCACGGGTCGTTCGGTCTCAATACCCCTTCGATTAGGGTCTGACATAACGGGACATCCTAGCCAAACACTACTAGACAGTCCTAGATATGTCATCCAACAGTTTAGGAAGGTGTCCAGAGGGCATCTCCGGAAACATCCCATAATATTCCCGTAGTAGTCCAAGGACGGAAGTGTCAAAAGGACACCTCTCCTTTCCAAACCATACTTAAGCATACACATGCATCAATTCATATCATCACATATATGGTAACTTCATATATGGAAAGAAATCAGTAATTACAATCACTTGTATATAATTGGTAAGTAAATCATACATGAATCAATTTAAGCAATGCTACTGTAATCAAGGTTATGCAACAGTAGTATATCATTGTAAGAATCTAATTTAGGAAACATATCAATGATATTCAAATATAGAAACTAGATTCATGCTATCTATGTAATTAAGGAAATAACCATCCTTACCTTTTATAACTCGCAAAGGAATCCTAAGAAATCAAGTAAGATCTTGGAAAACTTGAGAAGAAGGTCCTAAACAAGTGTATACAACATATTAGGAAAGATCCCTAACAGAAAAGATACCAAAACATCCAACACAGACCAATTCTGGAGTTGCTGTACTCATTGGTCGAGTGGATTGGTCGACTGGTCCAGTCGACCAATCGATCGACCAATGCGGTGATAAGGCCTAAAAAAAACAGAGTTTTAAGATATGAAATCCGAATTTGGTGGTTCAAAAGGGTACTAATCAAGGGGTAAACTACATCAGTAGTATTCTAACATATAGGGGACCTCAAAACACTAATCAAATCAAGACATCAAGATCCAAATTAGGAAACAAAAGGTTACCATAATTAGATCAACCATGGATCTTGATGAATTCGAAATAGAAATCAAAGACAAGAACAATAGGAGGATGGATCATTGCTTTAGGTAA